>NC_139946.1:9061960-9124460 GCF_963454915.1 Gymnoscopelus microlampas
TCCGCCCAACTCCCTGAATGTCAGTCCAAGTGGAGGAGGCGGAGGTGGCTCCTCCTCCCACCGCAAACGGCGTACGCTGGTCGCTCCGGATATGAACCTGTCATTGGACCACAGTGAGGGTTCTTTGCTGTCAGACGACTTCCTGGATACGCCTGACGACCTGGATATTAACGTAGATGACATTGATACCCCAGATGAGACGGATTCCCTGGAGTTCATCACCAACGGCAACGACCTGGAGTGGGAAGGTAAGTGATATAGGGAAAACACACCCACACGTACACACGTGTTGAATGTTTTGTGTCCTAACTCATTTTGTGTCCTACGTTTACGTTTGTGTACACTCAGTCCCGTGGCATCCAGACAACATACTGTATATGCATGCAAACACATACAATTGCACCTTATACTCCAACCTCGTAACTGTAAGCTGTGTCAGAGTGACCACATAATTAACACACGCACACACACACGCACGCACACACACACACACACACACACACACACGCACGCACGCACGCACGCACGCACGCACGCACGCACGCACGCACGCACGCACGCACGCACGCACGCACGCACGCACGCACGCACGCACGCACGCACGCACACACACACACACACACACACACACACACACACACTCATTGATGATATGCTTTAGCATGGAAAGCTCCAGTGTCATGAGGAAATGACAAAGTAGCAAAAAATATCCCAACGGCATAGAATCAAAACTGTGCGTGTCATTTGTTCAGATGACACACCAGTGGCCTCAGCCAAAGCCGGTCCAGCAGACAGGTCAGGAGACGTGGACGAGGATGGGGCAGGCGGAAACGGACGTCTCTGGAGGACGGTGATCATTGGAGAGCAGGAGCACCGCATCGACATGCAGGTCATCAGACCCTATCTCCGGGTTATCACACACGGAGGTCAGTGTCAAATTACAGTTCACTCAGCAGCTGGAACATGAAGGCCAGTTAGCTTATTTACCACAGAAGTCATGCCAGTTAAAAGACCTTGTCAGTGATACTGGCCACTTAAGAAATAATTGTCCATAATATCAATATGTTACATTTTATTATTTCATTTTATCATTTTGAACGATTCTTTGGTATTCTCAATTAATTGTATTAATAATAATGTATTATCACTATTACCATGAACTTTGTGAATGTTATGGATCTGCAAAGTTAAGAAAGAATATGATGGAACATGATTGTACAACAAAGTATAGTATACTAGGCTTCATACTCCTGTAGTTTATTAGGCATCTCACACCTAAAACTTGTATATGTTACTTGGTCAGAGGCATAAGCTTTCTACTCAGTCGACTAATTTGCTCTTTCCCTGTACTTTTCTCCTCCCTTGCCTACTGTACACACACACACACACACACACACACACACACACACACACACACACACACACACACACACACACACACACACACACACACACACACACACACACACACACACACACACACACACACACACACACACACACACTTCGTTCAGGTTACTACGGTGAGGGCCTAAATGCCATAATTGTCTTCTCCGCTTGTTACCTGCCTGATAGCAGCTGCCCTGACTATCACTACATCATGGAGAACCTTTTTCTGTGAGTATGAGTGACTGTTAACAAAACACAGGAACACTGGGCCAGCAATGTCGAGTTTACATGCTTATGCTTATTGATTCTCCTTCACAATAATTTTTATCATTCCTTTATTGATCATATTCACGCAATGGTCATTTTACTCTTATGTCATACACTAGCCCACCCCTGAGTATGATGTAAGAGCAAAATAGACGTTATGTGAATTATGGCCAATAGAACTGCACTCTTCTGAGGCAACCAAAATGAAATTACAATATTTCCTATAACAAAGCATACTGTATTTTACATCCCTGCTCCTCCAGGTTTGTGGTTAGCAGTCTAGAGATGCTGGTAGCGGAGGACTATCTGATCATCTACATGAATGGAGGCACTCCACGAGGCAAGATGCCTGGGATCAGCTGGCTCAAGAAGTGTTACCATATGATTGACAGGAGGTAGGGATTTGTTTGATTGATTACTATCAGAAGGCAGTTACAGCATCCATGGATGATGTAGTGCTTTAGACATTCTCATTTGGAGCCGTACGTAGTAACACTATAGTGGCCTAAGAGGCAATCCTACCACAGACATTGTCCCATGCTGCATCTCGTCTTTCTTTATGTTAGTGAAGAGAAAATGTGAAGGGGAGTGGACATTATGCTCCTAACGCTTAAATAATCCATTATTTAATCTATAAATGTTTTAAATTTAGTCGGATCTTCCTTGCCATTTAATACTGCTCACTGTGAGACACGTATTAACAGTCTCAATAGACACACTTGGACGGTGTGGCTAATGTGACATAGTGTGGCTAATGTGACCAATTCATACTGCCTGCGCTTTGTACAGACATGCATGACATTATACTGACAGATTAACTGAGCCTCAAACAAGTGTGATGGAACCTGTCGGCTGCTATCTGTCATTAGGAGCCCGGAAAAGACTTAGAAAGCATTTGCTCTCTGAAAGGAAAGCCTCTAATTGAATCTTGGTCAATGAGCTTAAATGCATTGTAATAGTTTTGAATGTGTTTCATTCAGTTACTATACCACAAAGCGCGATCGGTGCTTTTACCCTGCACCTCTAATAGTAGCTCAGCTATTGCTCTGGTAATTAAATGGACTTACTCCCGCTTGTGTGTTGTGCTTGCAGGTTGAGGAAGAATCTGAAGTCTTTGGTCATTGCTCATCCTACATGGTTTATACGCACTGTCCTAGCCATATCCAGACCCTTCATTAGGTAACACACACAAATACATGCACACACATGCATGCACATTTTAAATGCTGTATTTCCATTTAAGCAAATGGCAATTTAAACACGATTCAGATCTTAAAAACATTCAACATGTTTTATGGATCGTGGCCACAATGCAGCCCAACTTTAAACTTGTTCTTATCTTCATCTTCTGCAGTGTGAAGTTCATGAATAAGATCCAGTATGTCCACAGTCTGGATGAGCTGGCAGAAATTGTCCCCATGGAGCATGTGCAGGTCCCTGAGTGTGTGGCACAGTAAGTGCTTACCGCCACTAGATGGCACAAGAGGCTGAATGTTGTCAGTACTTTCTACTGCCTTACTGACTGACTGATGCTGGGTTGCATATGACTTAGGAACTGAGGAATTATGTCAATATAAATACATCAACCGTGCCATGAGTTTTGTTTTTTTTTGAACATTTTTAGGAATTTCTTTTGAAAGTACAAAAACTGATAAAATGTTATGATTATTATTCATCAGCTTTGATCAATTTAAATATCAGTTAGCATTCTCTGTTCTAAAATGACAGCATTTGACCATTCACCTCTTTTTCAGATTTGACGAGGAGAGGATTAAAGCCCGAAAAGAGAGGTGAAGTACATCTCAAATTTAATTTTGATTTGTTTCAATAACTGTTATAACTGTAACCCCTCATACAAGTTTCTCATACACAAACTGCACCCAAATTGAACCCTAGCAGATGCACACAAGTTAAAATAATCACCTTTGGACTGCACCAGCAATCGGGCATCTGTCCAAGTGCTTACAATAAGCACATTTGAATACTTCAAGCTATGTAGAACTGGTTCTAGTGTGTGTGTGTGTGTGTGTGTGTGTGTGTGTGTGTGTGTGTGTGTGTGTGTGTGTGTGTGTGTGTGTGTGTGTGTGTGTGTGTGTGTGTGTGTGTGTGTGTGTGTGTGTGTGTGTGTGTGTGTGTGTGTGTGTGTGCGTGTGTGCGCCTGTGCGCATGTACAGAATGGAGCAGGAACAGAGACAACAGCAGCAGTCAAATCCACAGGAGCCAGTAAAGGCAGAGAGGTAGTGCTTCTGCCTGCCATCCTGGATTACTGCTTTACCTCTAATGCAGTGGTTCCCAACCTTTTCTGGATCAGGACCCACTTGAAAATCTTGAAATTGTTCATGGCCCACCCATTTGACCACTCAACATGGCAGCTGAATGAATGGCTGCCGTGTTAAGTGGTCAGATGGGTGGGTTTGCGAGCATTTTCAGAGCATGTTTATTTTAATGATCAATCATCCGATTGTGTTCCGGCTTGGATCAATGGAACTAACATAATATACAATGAAAATGACATTAACATTTTTTTTACATTAATGTATTTATATATTATATATATTATCAATAAAATCTATTTTATGGCCCACTTGCAAAGTCCTCATAGCCCACCAGTGGGCCCTGGCCACCAGGTTGGGAATCACTGTTCAAACTCTTGTTAAAGCTTTAATCTTGTTTTCTTCCAGAAGTGTATAACAAATAAATGACTGTCATGAAACATACACAATAATATCAGTCATCACATGAAGAAATTTGACTTTATTTTATCTCATTTCCAGACCAAGATCAATGATTGCGGATAAAGGTTTGTGAGAAGGACCTGGGCTGCTCCATTCATTTCAAAGGTAAACCAGCATTGCTGTACTGTCTCATATTGGCCACAAGGTGGCTCTGGTCACCAGAAAGGAGGCATTACAACTACTCAGCCAGTATGGGACTGACTGCAGGGCCCTCTAGTTTGAGCATTGAAACGCTTCCCTAGAACCAGTGAACAGCAGTGGTGGAAGTGGTGGACCTACATGGAATCGTTGGTCAAATAAGAGTAGAATCACCACCAATGGTATATTACCAGTAGAGGCAAAACAATCACAAGTTATATACTGTAATACTGATAGCTATTTCTATAATGGTGTACAGTATCATAGTACTGTAATACTATGGGCCTTGACTGTAGTTAATCATGCCCACTGCTGGTAACGTGTATGTGTGTGTGTGTGTGTGTGTGTGTGTGTGTGTGTGTGTGTGTGTGTGTGTGTGTGTGTGTGTGTGTGTGTGTGTGTGTGTGTGTGTGTGTGTGCGTGCGTGCGTGCGTGCGCGCGCGCGCGTGCGTGAGTGTGTGTGTGCGTCTGTGTGTGCGTGTGTGTGTGTGCGAGAATGCGTGCATGTGCGTACGCACTGCATCATCAGTGCAGAAGTCATTGGGTCAAGCATACAAATTGGCTGTTCCAATTTGTCACATCAGACCTAGACCCATGTACGACCTCTTTTCCATGAACTTTCTGAGGCCAAACGTTTCCTTCCTGTCCGAGTTATGCAAATCGTTATTACGCTGACGTCAGTGTACAACAGCATAATAATGACTTTAGGGTGATGGCTACACAAGTTAACAGTAATGGCATGGAGAATGAGATTTAAACAGCTATATCTGAATGGCTGCAGATATTTCTTTTCTTCTTAAAGGTACAATTCGGGACTTATTTTAATGAATAAAACGTTATTTCAACATATCTGTATGGTAGAGCACGTTAAGACATTATAACTTGCACTATGCAGTGGTTGGAGGTGGTCTTCCTACTCTTCCACTGAGGAATTGTGGGTACGATACAGACTAGTTTACGATGTCAATAAAGTTATTTGAAGCAGACACAAGATGATCTGCCATCTTTATTGTAGTGCAGACATTGTTGCAATTAACTCTCTCCGTTGGGAGAGTGAGACAACTTATGAATTGTAGCTTCTGGTATTATGACAATAGTGGCCCCAGGAAAGAGACCTGGGTGTACGTGAGACGATATCCATTAGATGGAGAGAGAGCAAGGGGAAAATTCACATATCAGTTTCAATCCACATACTGTGACATACACACTATAACTCGACCATAATGTCAGGCGATCAGCTGAAAACTGTCCATATACCTTGCTTTTTTCAGTTGAAAATGTTACATTTTTATCAAGATATATGGTCAGACATATAACAAACCATTAAAGTCTACAAACCATTTAGGTCTACCATACCAGCCCTGACGAAAAAGGATATTCATGTTGTATTTTAAAACAAAATGTGGACGCCAGAGAGTTAAACTAAGTAGGGATGTCCAATCAAATCACCCAAAATGTAATTTTCAAATCTAACATGCTCTACTTTATTATATCCATCTTTGTTCACGCTTTGTCTGCACTTTAAACCGCAACATGTGATTTGAGTTTGGTCAAAGGACAGGACAATGAATGAGGTCCAAATCAACATTTTAGTCACTGCAGATGCAGCACATTTCTGCATCACTGTCACAAGTTGTAGATAATGTCTGTGTATGTGACAGAGGGAGTTGAGTGGGTTCAAATAAAAAAAATATTGGGAATTGATCAGACTTAATATACTGTAACTGTAGCCAACTGTAGCCCTGACCAGATCCCTAGTTTCGCATTGTGATGGAGGTGCTTTGCTAAATGCGGTACCACGTTTGTATTTTACACAAAGCCATTTGTCTGGTGAGAACCTGGACTATTACCTGAATACCCTTTACTCAAGCATGTGATAACATGCAATTGAATGTCTAAAGGTGACTTCTATGAATGGTTGTGGATTTGCAAATGTATTGTTGTCTCTCCTCAACTGTCCGGCAGTAGTAAATATTCAGACATGTACTTGGAGCCGCCTTTTGTGTTGATTAGAGTGCTTCCCACCACAGGGCCTAAAGCCATTAATTGAATACCTTACATCATTAAGCCTTCCCACCGCATCGGTAAGGCTGTGCTGAGCACGGTTATGCAACCATGCTGACTGGGCATGTGCCAACTGGGCCGACTGGGCAAGTTCTGTGCAGTGTTTAGTGTGGAACACTTTAAACTGTATGGTTTAAACAAGTGTTCTGCGCAAAATAGCGCCAAACTTTGCACTTGTCATCATTAAGCCTACACGGAAATGAAAACTGAACAATCTAATATACAGTACACTTCCAGAACACAATCATCCACTAACACAATTTCCTTATTGTTTTGCAGGGTATGACAGAACTATGAAGACACTTTCCTACTTCCTATTGAATTCAGCTGAAGATACGTGTTGTCATTTCCCCATCAAGCTGTTGAATGTTCTGTCTCAGATTCCCGCTAACAAAAGCTCCCTCTTTCCCAGAGGGTTTTATGTTGCAAGTTGAGGACTTACTAAAGAGGGCAGTGTTCCCACTGGTGGTGCACTATTCTTGTAAGAAACCGTCAAGTCATGAGAGACTGTTGCTGATTTATCAATTCATTATGCTACTCTGCTAATCCTATATAAGGACATTCTTTGCAATGTTACATCATGAAATCACAAGCTGGCTCTGTGAAGCCAGCTTATCACCCTATGCATCACTAAAAAGCACCATGAACATAAAAAAATGAGTTTTGTATTTACACTGGTATATAGGCTATCTATATCTTTATTGTAACCAGAGATGTAAGACAACCACCTGGAATGGATGGAGTAGTAAATCTACCACTGAGGGGTCGGAAGTTGACCTAGGTCAGTGAAAGATCACCAAACTAAAATGGCTCTTCCGCAGTCTATTTAATCTTCTTTTCCGCAGAACTTCAAAATGTAGATACTACTTTGCAAAAAACATCTAAAGCCTTCATTTTTACATTTGCCTCATAAATTGTCTGTATTGAATTTGCTATTTAATGTCCCTTGTTATGATGTATGAAGATGGTGATGTGCTAAAATCACTAACATCTACTAATCTGGGGATCATTATATAATTTCAGATTATGTCGTTTCTGTGACATTTTGCCTAGTCCTATGTCTGTCTGTCTGTCAGGCTTATGCCATGTAACTTGATGTGCCTCACTCTTCTCATATTTGGGATTGATTAAATTAGGCTTGGGCGGTGTCTATTTTTTAAAATCCCTTCCTGGTGTTTCACCGGGGTGTATGGTTTTGATGGTAATAGTGTTTTTATTTTTAAAGAAAGAAAAGGAAAAGCTAAGCTGCTTTTGTCATAATATACAATACAGTTGGCCATTGTGGCCTGGCCTGTCAGAGCTGACACTCACCAGACACTCATATTCTGATGTAATGACCTTGTTATGTACGAGAGACAAGAGAGTTTCTGATATTTATTTCAGGAGGATACATTTCATGCAGCTTACAGCCAGGTACTACTGTCAGGGACGTGCACAGATAGACTCTAGGTGGTGCTAGAGCACCTGCCCTTTGCCCTCTTGACCAGAAGTGCCCTTTTGAAAAAAAGGGGGAAAAAAGTTGTTGTTGTCTTCAACAGGGGGTCCGGGACCCCTAGGGGGTCCTCAGAGTTACTACAGGGGGTCCGCCAAATCTTTATGTGACATGATTTTTCTTTTTACCATAACCACTCGAAACCTAGCATCCCTTTTCAGAGGAGAACTTTAGCCAAAAATAGCAGATCTACAAGCTCCCTTGTAGATCGGCAATTTTTGGCAAAGAGGTATAGATGTAGAGGGAAAAAAGAGCAGACCAAGTAAACAAAAAAAAAGTATCATTTACTTGAGCACCTGCCCCTCAAAATGTCTGTGCACGCCACTGCATACTGTAGATAGTTTCCAAGGTGTTGCACATTTTGAAGGGGAGTTAAATCCCCTCAATTCTTCGTGCCATAGTTTGACTTTGCAATACAGTCAGAGAATCATGTTAATATGTTCACTTCTCAGCACATTATATTCCTTAATGATCATAACTAACTATCGTGGTCTGGGTCGCCCCTAGCCATTGATTATTGTTCTCATGTCTTCTTCTATCTACTGTACATGGCATCATAGCAAGGGGGGTAGTGAGTCTTTTGTTGCTGATTTTTACATTCTAATGTAATTTAATTGACTTTGTGTTGTAATCATTGGTTTGCACTATTGCCCCACTACTGGTAAAAATGGTTTAAACTTGAAGTCATGTCTATTTCTGTTTTGGGGGTGATGATACGAACATCCTAGGTTTTCTTATTTTATTTAAGTTGTAGATGATTGTAGCAAGTAAAGAATGGGTGAGAATAGACATGGTAATGCATACCATCAGGAGTGTCTGAACATCAGCATTCATGGCTCGTGAAGTAATTGGAATGGAATCGAACTTATTCAGCTCTTCAATTCCATTCACCTCCAGTGGCTTCAGTTTCTGTCCACACTGTTGAATTAACCATGAGCTTTTTGTCATGCGTACTGGAACAGTGCTGGGAGTGAAACAACACATTGATTCAGCTTACATGGTGAAATCCTCAGTCAGTGTTCAATTTAACTAGTAAAAAGTGGTCTGGTTTTCAGCCTCAGAGTAAAATTGAGGATTTTACTGTGCAAGGTGTTGTAAAAAAGACTATGTTCATTCCTTTCAAGTGGAGTTATCAGCTGTACCTGTGCCTGAACCAAATTATTCCCAGAAAACATAGTGATAGAATGTCAAGTAATAAATGTCAAGTAATTGTCAGCAAGGGACATCATTGTCAAAAACTGTCTTTAAGCAATTGTTGTCTTTATTTTTCATTTAAACTGTAAAAGCACAATATCTATTTTTTATTTCACCATAGGAATGCAAAGACAACGCTTGCAAATTGTCAGCAAAAAATAAAATAAAAAGTAGCTTATTTTTCAGAAATGTTTTGCTCTGATTAAAATTGAAAAGATTAACTATTATACTTATGATGTTCTTTTTGATTGTGATGGTAGTTTTGGCCTTGTAAATATAACTAAATAAATTGATCCATCCAACAATCACAGATGTTTGTTTTTATACTTTCTTTCCTTTCAAGGAATGGACCACATGGTTCGGCAAGGCTTACTTACAGTACTTACTACTTCCTGAATTCCTGTAGTAAGTCCATCATCATCACATTGCATACATTTGAGGTTCATGGTGTCTATTGTCACACACAAAATAAAATACAGTTTGTAGTAGCATTATAAGCAGTGGAAATATTGTACATCAAGCTTCTCAACAATGTGGATAACAATAAAATAAAAAATACTAATATAAGATGAAATACGTTAAATTGGTACAATAGTAATATATTGATGTCTATTATGTTTGAAGTTTGATATGTCTTATAAAGGCCAACTGATTACATAATAATTAAATAATAGCCTACACAGTTTACATAGTAAATGACATCCGCTGTACGTGCATTTGTGACATGTACTGTCTGTACTGTATTACTTCCCGATGGGATCTGGAGTTTCCCATGACATCTTTTCACCATGCCAGGGATCAAAAGAGGCTATTAATACTGCCATTATGACACCCCAGTTACCGTAATAGCACCTTCGTCACATGAGGCCCCAATACACCAAGAAGCGCCCCCCCCACACACACACACACACACACACACACACACACACACACACACACACACACACACACACACACACACACACACACACACACACACACACACACACACACACACACACACACACACACACACAGTTCTGACAGAGAACCCCCCCTGACTGCCCCCCCAACACACACATGCTCTGACAGAGAACCCCTGACCGCTACGTCAGCTGTGACACAGTTAGGTATGTGTCTATTTTGTCACATCCACATATTCAGCATAGCACCCCCAGGGGTCCTTCAGGGGGTTCCAGGTGGTCCCCAGCAAAATGAGGAACAGTTTGATTTCACTATTATTTCACCAGCCAACAGTTACAGCCCAGTGAGAGAATGTATAAAAGGAAGGAAGAGCCGACCGGATCGAAAGGTCAACATTTTTGTTGATAATAAACCCATTATACCTTTGGAGCATATTCCAGTGTGCAGTCTATATTTTTCTACTATGAATGAAGTGTGGCCATGGCATTTATTTTATCAAAATGATTGATTGATTTATTTATTAACACGTTTTTTAACAGTACAGGTAGTACAGTCAAAAGTTATGCTGAAAATGTAACACAAAAAGGCCCAGGGGGCTTGTTTCCATTGTGGTCCTTTGTACTCAATTCATCAGTAATACATATAATAGCCTAGATACAATACAATGCAAATACAATACAATTCATATTGGAAAAAAATCAGTATGACATTGACAATTATATATGAACATACACAGTTCACTTTATGTCTACTCGTGGCTTACTGAACAAGCATGTTACATAGGCTAGGTCACTCCAGTTACACTGAAAGGATCAGCTGAATTCCCTTTCATGGTGTGCTCATTATATTTTTCTTGGAACCACCTATGAAGAATTTTCCAGCTAGAGCAATTATTGGCAAGGGTCTTTAAATTAAGATTATGTGAACCAGTAGGCCTACTTGACCTGACCTCACATTGACCTGTCATTCTTTATAGTAGGCTATACTGAAACACATGAAAGTCAATGTATCTAATTAAGTCTACACACAATACAATTTGGGGTGATTATGATACTGTAAAAACATACATCTCTGATCTCTCCCTGTCTGAATGTCACTTTCAAGGGACAATTCAAAATACTTTTCACATTCATGTTGATCACTTGCCATTGTAGTAGTTCGGCTATATCTTATTTTATAGTATTGTAATTCAGCTGAAGCAATACTCCAAGTAGTTTTCCATCCCATGATCCCTGGTATTAGTTGGATTTAGAAAGAGACATGCGACAGGTGACAAGGGGGGAGACTGTCTGGTTGCAGTGTTGCCAGGTTTGAGAGAGAAACAAGCAACCAGGTCTAGGAAAACAAGCCCAAAAGAAGCAAGCCCTTCGCCCTGGCTATTTGAAAATAGCATATCTACAAAGCTCACAACGCGTCGCGATGCGACACATTGTGAGCTTGTAGATATGCTATTTTCAAAAAAGTCTTGAAAACGATTTGGCATTTAACAACACAAATCTTGTATGGGGGTCCCTGGCATAAAATGTTTTCAGATGGGGGTCCGCAGACAAATACATATTAATATGTATTAATTAAAATACAAATTGATTCATTTGGGGGTTCTTGACTTGAAAATGTTTGAGAACCACTGGTTTATACAAGATTAGGAAACAAGCCTACAAGACTACATTTTAGAAACAAGCCCAAATAATCAACTACACTTTAGAAACAAGCCCAAATATTCAAATATACTTTAGAAACAAGGCCAAAAAGAAAAACAAGCCCACGGTCGCTTATAATAAGCGGACAACATGGCAACACTGTTTGGCTGGGGTGACTAAATTATGCAAGTATATGGGAATCTATGGCAGTGATTGGCGTTACGTGTGAGCTGTCTGCAACCTGATTGGCCACAGTGGAAAAGGACAGAACTCGAAGAAGAACAGATCTACAAGCTATCGACGCGTCGCAACGCTGCACGTGGTTAGCTTGTAGATCTGTTCCTTTTGGCACGCGACACCGTCGTACTACAGAGTATACCACCATGGGGGGCGTGGTATAAGGACGTGACGCGAATCAACTCGAATCAGATATAAATTTCAGGCGGCTTGCTGTTTGTTTATTGTGAATGGAGCTTCAGATAAGAAGCATCTGCTTCTGAGAGACTATATATAACAATATACACACAGCAATATTTGCGTTTTTTTGCATCGCGTTTCATCTGGATTCCTTTTTCATCGTGACTTTCATTGACGTTTTTGCTGTTTTCTTCAGGTTGAAGAAGAAGAAGTGACTGAAAATGAAATACATTATAGGAATTGGCGGGTAAGTTATACAAAAGACCATAAATAGCAGTCGCAACCATAGTTTAGATTTCAAATAGGGGGCCTCGGTTTGTCTACAAAGTAACATCATTAGACTAATGTGTGTCAGAAATTGATAAATGTCTCTGGTGATCGTAGTCTGGTGAACTCAACAAACATGTGGTGGCAATATTATTTATCTGTGTCTCAAACCCGATTACTTAAAAAAAAAAAAAAAGTCATAGTAAACTTTAAGCCAACAACATGTAGGTTTGATCAGCCAGCCTGTGGTCTGTGCTGAACTAGAGACCGGGTTCAGATCCTGTGTGTAATGTATGCAGCATTATTATCATATGTAATATCCTGGCTGGATGAGGCGGGACATTTGAAATTCCAGCGCGGAAGTCTTATCAGAAGTGGAGGGAGACTTGGTTTTGGGGTGATGGTTGTAGTCAATCTTGAACGGAGTAACGTAAAGTTAATTATCAATTCATTTAATTAACTGCATTCTTTAGTGGAGTTCAGAGAAGCACATTATACTCTTTAAAATGACATCCTGTGCTCTCTCTCACACACACACACACACACACACACACACACACACACACACACACACACACACACACACACACACAGTGGTGGGAAAAGTACTCAACTTACTATAAGTAAAAGTATCAATGCTGCAATGTAGAAATACTCTGTTTCAAGTAAAAGTCAGCAATTTAAAATGTTATTGAGTAAAAGTATTGGTGTCAAAATGTACTTAAAGTACCAAAAGTAGAGAGTACTCATTATGCAAAATGTCCCATTTAACTAGTTTTCAAATGAATACAAATCTTTTGAAAATAGCAGATCTACAAGCATCGCAGGGCATTGTGAGCTTGTAGATCTGCTATTTTCAAAATGGTTAATGCATGTTTTGTAATAATAATCAAAATTTACAAAGTAACTAGTAACTAAAGTGTTCTAATAATTGTAGTGGAGTAAAAGTACAATATAAGTAAAGTAAAACAAATCCTCAAATTTGTAGTAAAGTACAGTACTTGAGTAGATTTACTTAGTTACTTTCCACCACTGCACACACACACACACACACACACAACAACTGAAAAGATAATCTGTGCTTTGTTACTTTTGTCTTCAGAGTGACCAATGGTGGTAAAACCACATTGACAAATAAGCTGATCAAGACATTGCCCAACTGTTGTGTTGTGCACCAAGATGACTTTTTCAAGGTAAGTGTTGGTGACTGTCTGAGCTGGCCTTGTTGTGGTCTTTTGTTGAGTTTGCCTCCATTTGATTGAATTGTTATTTGCATGTGAGCAAGGTAATGACTGTCCAGGCACTCCCAACCCCCACTACCCCCCTTGCCTCTCTCACACTGACCTTGATATTTATGTATGTATGCATGCATGCTGTTTCTTTACCTAGCTGTCCCCTCTTGGCACAGCAGTCATGTGTTTTCACATGAGCCCCTCTCTTGACCTTTCCGCATACAGCTGAGCTTTAGTAGTGAATAGTTTTTGCTTAGACATTTCTTGGCTAGCTAATTTGACATACTTTTTCTAACACCGCAACACCTAATCAATTAGATATGCCATAAAGTCCTGGAATTTACAGTAAAATATATATTTTTTACGTGTCTGTTGTGTTAACCTTGACACATCAAATCCTGCAAAAACAAAATTACTTTCTCACTTTGTTTGGCCTTTTAACTGACTGCACTCTCCTTTTGTAACCGTCAGCATTCACTCTTTCACGCATGGTCTTCAAGTGTTTTGGCTGTGAGGTTGCAGCAATGTTTTGATTGTTATTTCAGAAACCCGATCAGATAGATGTCGGGGAGGACGGCTTTAGACAGTGGGATGGTAAGACTGGATTTCACCATAGGAGACTCCCGTTAACTCATTGTTTTTACATTAATATAACTGTCCCATTTTAGTTTAATTATTACAGTGTAATATAAACTTGCATTCATTATTTAATTTAAAGACAATCATTAATATTACCCTCACACATAACTACCCCAAATACAGTTGCCATAGTTGGATTGTGTCTTGTGCCTTCTAAGTTATTTTTTTCTCTTGCCCACCCATTCCCCTTCCCCTCCCCCTATACAGTGATCACCGCCATGGACATGGAGGCAATGACCAACACGATAAATGGCTGGATTGAGAACCCAGTGAAGTTTGCCCGCTCCCATGGTGTCAGCCTGTCTCCTGTCTCCAGCGTGGCCAACCCTGATGACGACATCCACATCTTGATTGTTGAGGGCTTTCTGCTCTACAACTACCCGTAAGTTCATTTCATTCTCCAGCCGAAACTTGATTATGTGTACTAACAAGGCCAACTGCTGAGTTTTGCTGCACACAGTAAAATTTGAGTGTTAATTTGACTCGGAAGAGTGTGTACCCTTACGGTTCCATTTGTTCAGTCTTTGGACTTAATATTAAGGATGGGAATTCCAGTTTGCTGGTGCAGTAAAGGCTTGTTTTTATGGTGTTTTTATTGTTTTACAAGAGTAGTGGAAAGAGATTGGGGAGCTAGACTAAAGAGGGATGATATTCAACACTGGTCTTCAGCGGGGAATCCTACTAGCAATGTTACGGTTATGTGAAGCCTGTCTACCTGGCCGAGAAGCAACATAGTGCCCCAGGAAAGTCCTCATGTCCTTAAATGACAGATTGTGTTCAGAGGTACACATTAGGGACTGTACTCGGAGAAAACAGATCATCATCTACCTATTACAAAATGTCTTATCTCTGTTGAAATGATTCTGCATCCTTGCTTATGTGCGTTTCCTCCCCCATGGTGCAGTTTGGTGAATGCAAGCAGGTTGCCTTGAGATTAGAACTAATTCAGAGAAACTCATGACAAGTTAACAAACCTATTGGGGTCACGTGGCGTCTTATTACGTTCCCTACCACTAACTACAACATGCACATGAACATTTGGCCCCAGAATGCAGTGCTGGTCAGGTCCTGCAGTGACAGATAAGAATTTCGGCCAGAGCTAAAAGTAGTACTTAGTGCTGTGGCCTATCTGCATAGTGAGCGTCAATGCATCACAAGCCACAGAGGTGCACTTGAGGACAACTTCACACATTGAGGCAGAATTGTTGTTGAAGTGATAACATTTTTTGATGACCATATGTGTCCCTTCTCTGCAGCCCCCTGATGGATGTGTACAACAAGTGCTACTATATCTCCATTCCCTACGAGGAGTGCAAGAGAAGGAGAAGGTAAGGATATTGAACTGCATTCAAGTCTGTTGATGGAATTAATTCAGAAGCATCATACCTGAATTTTGCATTTGTCAAAACATCTCGTAAAAAAAAAAGGAAATAGTGCTGTTTGCAGCCTCTAAGATAACATATATGAGGTTAATGTTTTATATATCCTCTTAAATGGAGTATTCTGTATAGAAACAGTGTGGCCTAAAAGTCAAATTGCACTTGGATCAGCCTAAGAGAGAGCCCTAAGCATAAATGTTTCACTTAAATAAAAGTATAAAAACCTGATATTGTGGTTCTAAATTGTATATTTTAATGTACTTAAGCAATATCACAGTAGATGTCATGCTGTTGCAGCCACAGACAATTATAGCCATGCTGCCATATTCAGTACAACACCTTGAGTGTGATATTTCTTTTATACAAGAGTTCTATTACAATTAATGAATTGAAAGCATCTAATTTAATGTCTCTTATCGTGCGCAGCTAGATAGCTGCTAGATTCCATTATGGAATGACCTTTAACTGGCATGTACTGGTAGAACATCATTTTTTGCCACCAATGTAATTAGGTCTGTCACTTCCATATAATACCCAACAGTGGGGGTCGGTTCTCTAATATCTTGGGGGGGGGGGGGAGATGGATCTCAGAATGAATGTCACAGCTCCGTCATTTAAGAAAAATGTCGGAACCAATTGTATCAAATTACTTGAGCAGAATAAACTGTTGTATGATATAGAACCTAGAACCTTTATGATGTCATACATATTGTGATGCTCCATTTCTATAACTGTCTGCTATACTAAAGCTTTTCAGTCTAACCAAGTCTTCATCCTTTTCAGTACGAGACAATACACCGTGCCAGACCCTCCCGGCCTGTTTGATGGCCATGTGTGGCCCATGTACTTGAAACACCGGAAGCAGATGGAGGATAGCTGTTTAAGTATCGGTATGTGCATTGATCTGTTCTCTAGTAGGGGTCTTCCATCGGGGTTCACATAATGTAATGTAGCAGAACATAGCATATTCACACAGCATATTCTGTATGTTGTGTATATGTTCTCAGTGGTGGGGTCTGGGAGGGTTCCAGGGCATCCGCAAAAATGTTGCATCAAAATCTGTGTAACCATTCCATCTGTGTAAAAATTGTCTCTCACACACACACACACACACACACACACACACACACACACACACACACACACACACACACACACACACACACACACACACACACACACACACACACACACACACACACACACACACACACACACACACACACACACACACACACACACACACATTGGATACATTGTGAGACTGTAGATCATTTTTTCAAAAGAACATTTGCATAATTTGGGATATTTTTCAAATACTTTAACAACACAAATCTTGTATGGGGGTCCCTGGCACAAAATATTTTCAGATGGGGGTCTGCAGCCTTTAAATTAATTTGGGGGTCCTTGAACATGAAAACCACCTAGAGAACCACTGGTATAAGTGACTGTACATGCTTTCCACCTCCTAACCAGTAACCTTTCTGTGTGTGTTGCAGAATACTTGGACGGTTTGAGATCAAAAGAGGAGATCTACAATCGGGTGTATGAGGACATTCAGAATACACTGCTTAATCGCTTATAGGTGAAGCAACTGATTGATTGATGTACTTTTTTAGTAAGACATGAGAACAACAGTACATGGAAGTACACATTCACAATACAAGGTCTACTAAACTGGAAGATCATTAAGCATTGAGTTAGTTTAAGATGAGATCCCCATGCACACAAATCATGATGACATATAAGAGACAGACAGAAATACACACTACTATACAGAACGTCACACAATCAGCTTTCAGGTTACTGGTATGAAGATACAATGTGCTTACTTTCCATGTGTCAGTACTTGCAATTGCAGCCTAGCCTATTGCTCAGATGCAAAAGCATTGTCTAATAACACATTTTTCCATTTCTTGCAGCAGGAGCAGCGGTCTTCAATCCTGTATAGATTTGTACATAGCAACAAGGACATCTTTTTTTATCCATTTTATTTTCTAACACTTTTTTGTAAATAGGTTAAAGGTATGTTAACTTATGTGTTTTTGTCATCTTCAGTTGGCTTGTGACCTGTTTTTTTGAGAGGAATTCTTAATCAGATTGATGAATAATGTCACTTTGTGGACTAGTGCTCGGACCATAATTGTTACTCTCATACATCTGCAAATAAACACATTTGCTGCTGTTGGGCACACTTCATCAAGAATCCTTTGCGTTTTTGTGTTTTGTTATAAAGTTTGTAGTTGACATGCAGAGTACAATTATTACATTTGACTATTGCATGGTTCCCAAACATCTTGGGAAACAAAATGATAAATATCTGGTTGGCACCGTTTTCTACAACCCACTTTACTGTCCAAAACATAGAAAGGATGCAACTACTGATTATTTTCCTAATAGATTTATTTTAAATTAATTGATTTATCTACATTTGATTTAGAGTTGGACCATAACATGTAATACAGTACAAAATGATAATAAATCATTGTTCATAAGTATCTGAACCGGCATGGACTTCTTGGATTGCATACTACATTATGTTTACCCAGCATTCAAAAACATGGCTTTTAATTTTAAAATGTGCAAGAAAAGAAAATGGAGAGCTGTACCAGTGTACACCCATAAGTTCCTCTAATACTATTTACAGTATCTTAAATGCAGTTGAAGGACTCGAATCCTAGTTGGATTCCATGAAGTACTCTTCTTGGCATAGCTTCAATTACTGGCACCTCTGACCTCTTGGGGTTATGGAGCTCAGCAGCCAAGCAGTCCGTGAGTTACTCACGGTTAAAGAATAAGTCTGTCTGTGTACTTACAGTACATGACGCTGGTTTGTAAAACAACTTGCATTCTAACAGGACACACTAACCAGTGTGTTTTGGGATATTTCTGACTAATTATCTGGGTAAATATTTTCATCTCCTTGAGACTAAAACTGATTAAAATCTCTTGCTCATGGATTCAAGTTCTCAGTCGCCACGACTGATTTCAGTCATTTGGATTCCATAGAAGTCAGCATGTCTTCTATGGAAGCATGTCATGCACCGAAAATAGACTATCTACAAGCTTACCACGCATTGCACTGCGCGTGTTCTAAGCTTGTAGATTGTCTATTTCCGGTTATTCGCTATTTTAAGCTTAAAGAGTACTTGAAGTGGTCAAACTGGTCAAACAAGTGGTTCAATCCTCCAGAAAATCCTAATGATCTCAGATATTTCATAAAAGCAAAGGTTAACCCTCTGGCGTCTGGCATTTTGTTTTAGATGACCTTTTTTTGTTAGCTTAAAGAGTACTTGAAGTGGTCAAACTGGTCAAACAAGTGGTTCAATCCTCCAGAAAATCCTAATGATCTCAGATATTTCATAAAAGCAAAGGTTAACCCTCTGGCGTCTGGCATTTTGTTGACTTTAGCATCAATCTGCAATTTCTTCAACTGGTTGGTTGTAGAGCTACCAAAACATCATAATTATACATATTGTGCTAATTGTTTATGAAACACAACGCGCGCGTGTGTGTGTGTGTGTGTGTGTGTGTGTGTGTGTGTGTTCCTTTCTTGCCGTTTCACGAATTGCATATTATGAAATGACCTGGAAACAAACATTTTTATCAGTCGTGAGATTTTATTTTGCTTTAATCCATGCTTGCTACACATGCAAGCCACCAGAGCCTATAAATAGTCACTTGTGACCCATAGTAGTTTAAGAAACCAGGGCATTCTGGATTTCATGTAGGTCAACTCTAACTGCAAGCACGGTTCAAAATATGACCGCTATGCAGTGTATGGTATGGGCTCATTGTCTTAACACTTCTCTGCTAGGATATGAATATTATCCATATTAATTAATTCTAAGGCTTACTGTGATATTTTTGGCAACAAGGGACAATGTGACACATCTATATATCCCTCTCTGAGAAATGTCAACAGGTCTGTAGATACATACAGTATGAAATACACCTCTCCTTCAATCCAAACGGATGCCTCAGTGGGTCACAGACTAAACACAGGATTTAGGCCATTAGCACTGGATTTTGATGCACGTGAGGCTCCATGCACGTGCTGATACCCAAGTTTCACCCAAGTTTCCATACTCATAAATAGCCCAGATAATTGCTCATTTCCCTTAAGGGAATACCTCATCCCTGCCATAGAGAAGTCAGTGTGTTAACCTTAGTTCATCACACCACTGCTGTTTGAAGGAGGTTAACAGCAGTGTATGTTATTTGGCTCCCTTTGTACAAGTTGAATGCATACATGTGAAAGTTGAATTGCTTCATTATACTTGAACTAGGAAGGCAATTTGACTATGTCCATGATTATGCTTTAAAAAAATATATATATATATATATATAAATATATATATATTTTCCTTGTAGAGAATGGAGATATAGAAGCACTTGTTGTACACATCCATCAGGGGGCTGCAGAGAAGGGACACACGGTCATCAAAAAAAATGATCACAACAATTCTGCCTCAATGTGTGAAGTTGTCCTCAGTGTACCTCTGTAGCTTGTGATGCATTGGAGCTCACTAGGGGTATAAACAGCATTCAGCGGATCTATAAGTTTGCATAGAGTTGCAGATAGTTACGTACAGCATTCAACAGTTTTAGAGCAGCTAGACAAATATGTATATTAAACAACATGACAGTGACAACCAGTTGTCTTCATACCACCTTAAGCTTTATGCCCAACAGGTTCAGTGGTTTCTCCCAGATTCTAGAGTACAGGTGCGCTCCCTCAATACGGTATCTCAATTTCTCTAGAGTGGCAGCATCGGATATTAAAGATTTCCACAACTGAATAGACGGAGATTCATCTCCAACCCACTTTGTCATTATTGCTTTCCTAGCTAACACTAGAAAGAATTGAACTATTTCTTTATGCACCTTCGAAGAATCTGGGATACTTCCTAATAAACATACAAGGGGATTGGGGACCAATTGTTGTCCACTAACCGTGCTAATGTCTTTGCATTGCCTTCCAGATTAATTACATTTGTATGCACTCCCATAGACAGTGAAATCTGGTTCCAGCTGTTGTTTTACATTAAGGCAATTTGGGGAGACGCCTGCTGTATATATACTGTACGTATATGGGGATATGTACACATTATGTACGATATTATATTGCATCTCCCTATATCTGTTACATATTGAAATTCTGGAAGGCAACAGCAGAATTCTTTCCCATGGTTTATTGTCTATTTTATTGTCAATGTTAAACATTGTCTGAGCTTCAACAACAAACAAAAATCCCCCAATAGTTCCAAACAAAAACGAATCCGAAGGCCCATTCTAAAGAAAAGGCAGGAAAAGAAAGACCCCCAACCCCCCAAAAATGGATTAAAACATTAAAACAAAAAAACATCTGCTGTACCCTAACATTGTGAAAGTACAACTACGAAGAGAGGAAAGTAATAATACCGTCCATTTGGATTGTAGCATTAAATTGCCATTAAGTCTGACTACACCTAAGGTTAACACAATAAGATATAATTATAACAACAGCATTGATATTTGAGATAAGGCACTTTGTTCAGAGAAATAAATAATACCTAGCAGAGTTTAGTGTCCCATCCCATCTCTCAAGTACCCATTGATCCTATTAGTGTCTTCTTTAATTCCAAAGCTCACCTTTGTTCATCTGTTCATGCGTGTATAATATGTGTGTACCTGACGGACACAGCTGATTCAAGATGAAGCTGGGAGCCTTTTCACATAGTCATTCATTTCTGCCGTGTTTGAGAGTGTCGATGTCGTTCCGTTGGAGAGTTTTATTTCTATCCGGTCTGGGGACACGAAGGAATAGCTTATGCCAGCGTCTCATCAATTTGCGGGCATTTACAGTTTCCTTTCTTTTTTCACCACCGCAGCAGGGAGGTCGTGGAAAATTGACACGTGCTGTTCCTCCACTTTGACACTGCCTTTATCCCTCGCTGCATTCATGATCCTCTGCTTGTCGGTGTAGCTCTGTAGTTTTACTTCTAGAGCCCGTGGAGCTTCTTTAACACGAAACTTGAGTGGCGGTCCAGTACGGCGGGCTGTCTCGACCCGGACTTGGTCTCCCTGTAGGTCCAAGACCTCAGGGATCCACTTCTCAAAGAACTTCACCGGGTACTTACCCTCGAACCTTCTTTCGGCCCCAAGATCCTCACATTCTGTCGTCGACTTTCATTCTCAAACCTATCGAGGCATTCCAATGCTCTTTTAAGATTGTTCTCCAGGGAGTCCATAAGCGGTTCAGTGATTATTAATGTTTCCTCTAGGTCTGAGACCCGCTGCTCAACTCCTTCCATTCTCTCAAACGACGTGTTGAATTTCTTTGACAACTCGTTGATCGATCGGTTTGATTATGGCATCCAGCTTGCTTTCCAGCATCTTGTAGAAGTCACTCGTTCCACTATAAGGTCCACTCGTTCCTCGTTAAACTCCCCGTTTAGCACTTCTCTGTCGTCTTCGTCAGTGTCCACGGCAAACTCCTTGTTTGTGTTAAAAAGTTTAGCATTTGCTGCCGAGCGTCCACTCGTTTTTCTCTCGCTCTTTTTCCTCATTGGCATTGTGAGATATTTTTCCATCAACACTGTATAATCACCGGCGTCACAATTAGGTGCTATGACCTGGCAGAATAAACGTTATAATATTAACTTTATCAATCCATCTGGAAGGTGGTGATTCTACGAGTGGCCTTCCTTTTATCCATTTTCAACCTGGCGTCCCAATCATGTCCAGTGATCTTTGAAAATGTTTGAAAAGTTTTGAATTTTTTGAAAAGATTTGCCTATAATGCCCAAAATGAGTGGTTAAGCTACCTACATGAACTGGTTTTAATGAGGAAAGTAATATCATTCAGTCATTGCATTATTTATTTATTCACTGTGTTTGTACATGCTTGTATTGTTCTTGGGGTTAATCCCTCTGGAACGTAACTGCTCAGTCAGAAGTGATATGGAGTCAGGGAACTGTGGAGGCTCAGCTGTTAAATCCTTGGCTGGAGTTGGGAGATGACAGGACTGACCTATGGTCTCCTCTCAGCTGGACCTGTTGAAGGTGGAGCCGTAGAGATCAGAACACTGACTTAAATATGGCAGAGTCCATTAAGGATTTTAACATATTGCAGTTAACCTGGTATTTAATTTTAGTATTGACACAACACATCCTGCCTCTCATATACACGATGTATACATTATGTTCCTATTCAATCATTCTTTCAATTCTAGAACTTGATCCAATAGGATAGATCAATGAAATCAATGTGAGAACATCTTTCTGTCCATGAACATGTATTTAGTTTGTATTGCCTCTGTGTTGTAATCATTTCAAGCAACCATCCTTTCCTTGAAGCATGGTGAAACTACATTGTATTAAGAATTGTATTCATGTCATCATTTTACTACTGTCCATTTCTACAGTAGATTAGAGGTAGATGTGGTGGCATCATGATATTGCTTGCCAAGTGTCTTTCTTGTCCCTGTATTGTGTAATGTACACCGTAAATGTAGTCTACAGTTCACTGACTATAGACTTATAAATCAAACACAAGATCTAAAACTACACAGTGGTCATTGGAGATGGAGAGAATATGGTTGTAGTACAAACCTATGTAATGATGATAGTGTTGGTCTTAGTTACAACCAGGCACACAGATACACACTGCGATGGCTCTACCAATGATTGTGAGCTTTTCCCTGAACACACACACATAAAAGCTCATGGCACAGCAGTCATACTCAATGTAGAGAGAATAATCGCACATCCACTGTTACTTATTTCAGGTGCGTTGGATGGGGTGCTCCTTCCATTCCGACATCTCACCACTCCGACTAGTGGCTTCCGCGTGCGGTTAAGGTTAGGGTTAGGGTTAGGTATAGGGTTCGTCAACGTCGGAAAGGCGACATGTCGGAAAGGAGAAATGCACCCGCGTTGGATAGTAGATAATCTGAATCAAACAAGAAGTCCCGCACACTGTATCTTGCTATGGCAACTCACTTTTTTTATTTAATGACAAACGTTTCGCTCGGTCTGGACCTTCCTCAATAGTGTCTTACAATACTGATCCCTTTGTGCTATTATATACAAACACTCCATCTGGTTCACAGGTGTGAGACAATCACACTCCCAATGGGAGTGTCACTCAATGATTGTCTCTAGTGTGAGAGCTTGTCAATTTGCCCAGACTCAACATATATACATCCATTATTTACAAATATTTACAAATGTTTGTGAATATTTCAGTCATACTCAACAAGTGTCGACTTGCACTTGTGTTCTGGCTGCATGTGAGCATATAACCTACGCTTGTAAAGAGATGCACACTACTGAGTGAATCTGACAACACACACACACAAAGTTGGAAGTTAATCCTACCACAAAACAAATCCTGTCTAAACATCTTTTTCCAGGGGATCTCATTTTTCCTCATGTAGGACTTGGAAGACCTATGTTGCCGTAGCATGTACACTGCCATCGTTGAATTTAGAATTGATACCAGACACAAGATTCTGTTCTGGCACAAGAAATAGAATGGCTGTGTGGCATGTGTCTGATGTCTAATTATTGTCAGACTAATAACATCAAAAACACATCTTATTTTGTGTGTGTGTGTGTGTGTGTGTGTGTGTGTGTGTGTGTGTGTGTGTGTGTGTGTGTGTGTGTGTGTGTGTGTGTGTGTGTGTGTATGCACATGCATACATACACACACTGATTACCACATTAATCAGAGACAATGTTCACCTGCAACATACAGTAGCCTATATGTCTTAAATACCCCTTTGGAACAGAGGCCTATAATGTCTGCCTTTTTGGAGTCACAATGACCAACTTCCATACCCATAATAAATCAGCCTGTTATTGAAACATCATGACACAGTGTTTAAAGAGAATTAATTGTAACACTAAAACCTTTTTGATTAATGATTGACTGAAATGTTGTCGGAAAACTGTGAATGAGTCCTGTTTGCCAGGCTTTTGTGACACAAAATGTGTGAGGGATGGAGGCGTGATTCTGCACGAGGGAAATAAAGAGGTGGTTACGTGACGCCCGCTTCGTCACAGATCCAGTTGCAGCCTGACTGAACCAACTAAACCTGGCCAGCCAAGACCCCATGATGGAGCTGCTCTCTCTCTCTCTCTGTTCACACACATGTGCTCAGACTCCAACACATTGCCGAAAGGCTCCGAGTGCTTGTGAACATAGGCAGGGTGTGTGAGTATATTTAGCTGAGATTCTTACAGTGTCAGGGGAGGTGTGTGTGTGTGTGTGTGTGTGTGTGTGTGTGTGTGTGTGTGTGTGTATATATACATACATACATATATATACATGTATATAATGTGTGTATATATATATATATATATATATATATATATATATACACATATATATATGTATGTATATATATATATATATATATACATATATATATGTATGTATATATATATATATATATATATATATATATATATATATATATATGTGTGTGTGTATATATATATATATATTATTCTCTGCATCATAGCTGGCATTGTGCCCGCACACTCGGGACCAGCAGGCAGCTAGAGGCTACCAGACTATCCACATGTATCCCTGCCAGCAACCAGTACTGTGGCAGAGGCTAAATGACGGGCAATGCAAGGACAGGGTGAGACCTTCTCACACCAATCACCCACTCCTCACCCACTTCTATTCAGTCGACATCATCTTCATTATGCATATTGGTCATATCGGTGATGTGTGTGTATGCGTGCATGGGTTGGGGGTGGGAATTGTGTACACAATTCCCTCACACATATTTCATACCTGTGCATAGCATCTGGCAGAACAAAAAATTAACTCCCTGACATATGAAATGAGTTCATTTCTGACTAAAGTAATTTTGCAGTTGTATTATGTAGATGAGTCACACACTGGAACTAATTTATATGTTCGACTGGGACATGCTGGACATCTCTGGAGACTTTAGCCTCGTTAGATTTTACATATTGTTGCTTTTTTTAAATAAATTAAATAAATTATGTCATAAAATAGTGGAATCCTTGGCTTCATGCTTACAGTGACCAGAAAAGCTAATGAAATTCGTAGATTTTAAAAAATATATGAAAAAATATTTTAGGACAGCCTAGCCTAAAGGGAATGCATCATTTAGGCATGGGTAAAGAACATTATGAAATAGGCCTATGTTTTGGGCTGTTTGTGCTTTTTTCTATCAGCTTTTGAGCCATTGATTTATTTTTTTATTGCAATTGACAGTCCCTAACATAATTATATCCAAATGGATGAATAATCCAACATGAAAACAACCAACGTGAACATGCTTGTCTAGATGCATGTTTATGGCACGGGCCCCCCGATGAAATATGAGATATGACGTTGGAGACAACCACGGTCAAAGTGATGAGAATCTTGAGTCAGACAAAAATACACATGCAGGAAATGAATTAATCACACCTGCGGCACCCATATAATTATGGATATGAGCTCTAAGTCAAGTGGCAAACTAGCAATGAAACAATTAAGTAGGCCTATTTCATAGGTAATTCATAGTAGTTTAAATGAGAATTGTGTAGGCCTACAGTAGCCTAGGTCCACACAGCAACAGATGATCTACTTTGTTTCAATAGAATAAAAAACTGATGGGATTGAATATGGCTATGGATTCCTCCCTCAATCAACACTCGTGTGGATAAGCCTGTGATGCGAGGTGATTCAGCACTGAATGAAGCTGGCCTTGGATCAAGTTTTCATCGAAAGGAGGTCAGAATGCGCTGTGCAGACTTTCCATAATGGTTGACTGCCATCATGTGGCAGAAGGTTGGATGCCCTGAGATGGCAATGTTTTATTTTATTTTATAAATAAATATATATTTATTCATTTATTTTCTTACCCTAAAATAAGTGTTCAATTGCTCTATATTCATTTGCGGTTGTAGACTCAGTAATGATGGCCCCTGTTACTGAACAAAGAGTGTATATTCATAATATAACGGGGGTCTCCCTCCCCAACGTCCCTGTCTGTGTCTCTGAAGCACAAAAAGGTACAGTTCAATACAAGATCTGTTAAGATGATTTTTAAACCTAAGAAAGCACTATGGTTTGTTTCCATTGGGGTCCTTTGAATTCATACCTGTAAGTGCTCTTTTAGAGCGGTTTTGAAGGAGAGTAAGGATTCAGATGTTTTTATAACTGTTGGTAGGGCATTCCACATTTTTGTGGTATAGCCATAGACAGTAAGAAGTAAAAATGATGGACTAAGTTACACCCATAGACTCTACAGACTTTCCTGAAATGACATGTTAGATCTCTTTTTTTATTACACATCAAGTGGGTTCTTGACAGCTACACATGAAAAACATCTTGTAGTCAAACATTTATAATATAAAATGAATGGACAGAATGTTTCTATAATATGTCATTAGACACACTTCGTCTGTCTATCGCTGATTCGATGCCAGCACCCTCTGCAGTAAGCCGGGAAAGAATCAATTTCACAATCACCTACAGAAGATGAAGCCAGATGTTAATGAAAACACAAGAAAAGAAAAAAAAAGAAAAAAAATCTCTAAATAAGAATCACACTCACATGAGAGACAAGTGCACAAAGTCCTGCAATGCAGCGTAATGTGTTGTTCACTCGGTTGTTGTATCCAAACGCTGAAGGTGAATAGCAACAGGTAGTTAGAGTGAATAGAGAGAATAATACAAAACTAAATAGTCAACTTCAACAATATCCAAATAAACTCCAAATATCTGCACAGACAAACAGTACTTACAAAGAGACACACCCTTCAGGATCTGTACAGAAAGGAAGAACAGCAGGATTGACTGGTTTTTATAGCTCACTGTTAATTATAATGAGATTCAGCTGACTAAGTAGTTAGCGATTGAGTAATTTGGGCTGGGATAGGCTGAGTAGCCCCTTGCCGATCAGTTGTTCTCAAATGATTTCAGCTGGCCTTTTTCACAGCTGCCCCCAAATTCACTGGATGAATTTGCACATTTTAAAAGGCCATGAAGGTGAAAGGCAGCTACACTCAGGAAGTTAGTCTTCTGGCAGTGCAGGGAGGCAGATCAGACAAGCGACTGTCCGTACGTACTGTAGGTCCTTTCCTTTCCCTTCCCTGCACTTCAACGGCCCTTACTTTTTGGTCTGTCCCAGGAATGACCTGGATGGGTGACTGCTCATAAGTCCGACATCCCACTAATCCGACTACGTGGCTTCCACGTGCGGTTAGGGTTAGGGATAGGGTTAGGAATGTCGGAACAATTACATGTCGGAAAAATGACCCCTGGATGACCTTTCCCACTGGCAACAGTGAACAGGGTAACTGCTGGTCAATGATCATCACTACGTCTCCGATCTGCAGTTGCTTCCCATCTGTACACCACTTCTGGCGGGCTTGGCGACCGGGCAAGTAGTGGTGGATAAAACGCTTCCAGAAAGGATCAGCCAAGCACTAACTATGCCTCCACAGTCCACCTCCGTTGACTTAGCAGCTCCGACTCCCGGTAGACTACTTGGGGAAGAGAGGCATCTATCCGACCCATCAGCAAACATCTGATTCTCTGTGTCGGAAATGGTCTGAAATTATCAAGCCTTAGTTGTTACTACCACAAGTTACTGTGACCTGTTGGAAACCATTTGATGGGACCAGGAAGGGAACTAATAAGTTATTTTGCTGGGGCCGAGCTGAGCTTGTTGAACACCACAACTAGAGCCCTATACTACGGTCAGCTCACCTTTCTCTACTGACTCCCACAGCAACCGCCCAACTGAGAACCAGGGGTGAGCGTGCTTTCGCCGTGGTTGCCCCCAGGCTCTGGAAAGATCTTTCCCTTTACATCAGATCTGCCCAGTCCATTGAGGTTTTTAAGTCCCTACTCAAGACTCACTTTTTTGACTTGGCCTTTAACCAAAATTGAGTTTTAACTTTTTTTGTGATTTAATAGTATTTTCACTGTATTTTGTACTTGTCGTTTTGTTTTCTTGACCTGTACAGCACTTTTGTCGGCGACAGTCGTTTTTAAATGTGCTATATAAATAAAGTGTGACTGTTAAATCCTTGTGTCAATTAATGTGTGTTTTTATCAGCGGTTGCCAGTTAAGCTTATCAAAGTCAAATAAAATGTCTTTGATCTGTGTTTGCTATAACCACACCAGACGCTGTAACGCCCAAACCACGCCTATGCACAATGTAACGGGTAGCACAGGTGTTTTAGGGATAATACTGGTGTATGAAGATACATACTTTTGCACGGGAACACCATGCTAAATCCCCAAATAGTGGGTTTAGCCACTCTTGGCCAAGATAGGGCATGTGAGATCCTTCCTCCATACGGTCAGAAGAACCTGTTCATGATGACCTGAAAGGGTTAGGGTTAGCTTTTAGTTAACCTTAACTAATACTGTGGCGTGAAAAAACAACCCTAATAACATCCCATAGTCTCTTAACTGCATCCTGGATGTCCACATGGTTTGGCTTGTAGTAATCTGAGTTCCCAGAAGTTTTCGCCAGCTCTTGCATACAAACGGGAGCGGCGAGGAACTTCTGGGCCAAAACCCCTGTATTTGTGGACGGGATGTAACTTACGCTCAGAATCTGAGCGGACACGCCTCTTACCAGTCTGAGAGCTGTGCAACTCGTCTAAACAGTCCGACGAGAGGCAAACAGCAGTACACAACAATGGCGGCCGCCCGGTCGCTCCTATTTACATGCAACACCCACTGCATGTGGATCCCGCCCCCTTTTCTTCATTGGCTATTGATTTGAATCAGAACGCAGTGGCCGTGCCCCTGCTGTCCAGGCTCTCAGCGGAAGCCTCCCAGACTAGGCTTGTAGAGATGTAGCAGGCCAGCTTTAACTCTGTTCTTGTAATATTATAAATAAGAATGAGACAATTTAATTGCAAAAAATATATGATTAGTTTTAATCAATTAACTAAATATGTGATAGTCAGATAATTCAGATAATAAGATTGTTTCAGTTCAATAACCCTTCCCTTCTCTTTCTACTTTTTCGACTCTCCTCCACCGCCTCTCCCGTCTTCCTCCTCCATTCCCAGCCTCATCCGGATGCCCCCCCCTGTCCAGACCCACTTCCTTGCCCAAAAATAATAGAATAACAGGATTTCACTCAGTTCAAAATGAGTGTGCATGCCATGTACTCTGATGGCCTTCAGACTATTATGGTGTTTGCACAACAGCTCTGAGGGGAAAAGTACAGGAGCCATTAAGCAGTACACATTATTCTATTTCAAACATTCCCTGTTTGAAACAGAACACCTGTTAAACATGTAATGATGTGTAAATGGTCTGACCAACCAAGGAGTACTTGTACTGCCCAGGTAAACATATTGTTTCCTCTTTAGAGATGTCAGACACTCAGCTATGTAGTCCCAACAGTAGTGAAAAACACTCTGTCCTATTTCAAATCCAACATTTTCATACAAACATGGTCACTGTAAACTTTGTAAACCGACAGATCTTCCATTGATACAAAGTCAACACAGACCATATTACAAGAACAAATTCTGTTTTGAAATTCAACATCAACATCAATTTGACATTCAATTATTTGATTAATGGGGACAGGTCACAAACGTAGGCTTAATTTATGCTCTGTCATACGATGATAGGTGTTACATGCGGAACATTGCTCCGAGATCTACAAGCCCACGACATGTCACAGATGTGAACTTGTAGATCTGCTATTTTTGGTATGATTACGTATAATCAGGGCTTTAGAACAACAACTCACCAAATTACGTGTCACAATGGTCTAGTCAGTTGCCTCTAGGAATTTGTTGACTGGGAGTCTGAGACAGTTGGGCCTCTGGACTAGCATGAGAGACACAGTCAGCCTATGATAAGGATGGTGTAGCCATGGTGCTGCTGATCTCAGCAGTCTACGGCCAGGCTTTCCTGGCCAACTGCGGAACTGTGGAATTTCTCTTCTCCCTGCCATTTCCAGGGGGGTAGGCAGGGGCGCCCGCACCTCTGCCCACCATGCACGCTCCGGAGGCTTAGCACGTCAGCCTGCCCTGAGCAAACTCCCCCGGCAGAGGATGCTCGACAGACCCGACCCTCAGTCACACTCAAATTCACATCAGCAACTAACCTCTTGGGCTCTCCACCCAAAAGATGGTGTGGGCTTGATAAAAAAGGTCATGTTTGGACAAGAGCATGACAGAAGGGGTTTACAGAGTACGTTCACACCCAGTGTAACACGGATAGCCTATTTACAGTAAAGCACAGTAATGTGATGTCCCAGAGAGAAATTCACCTAATCTCTCTGACACTTATCTAATACCTGTATCCATGCCTGCCCCCTCTGAATGTATAACAAAAAATGCACACAGGTGTTAAACCTCACCCATGCTAAACAATCACCCCAGTCTTTTCAAGGAACAAGTCTAGTGGTACACAGTAAAATCATCGATCAACGGATCATATGGCGATGCATTGTGAGATTGTAGCTGTGCTATTTTTTTTAACAATTTAAAGGAGAAAAAAAGAGAAACATTTTCAGATGTCAAGTGGTTACATTAACAGTGAGGATTTGACTGTGTAGTCTGCAGACTGGCCGCATGATGGAGAAAGCATCTCACACCTCCCCAGACAGAGCTATGAGCTGGACTATTGTAAGTCTGCTTCACCGGCTGAGTCAATGTGCGAGCTGAATGGCTATAACACATTTTTAGACAGATGCTGTATAGAGCTACAGTAGAGAGACTGTACTCCATGACCTCAGCACCCACCTGTCTGCCTACACTTCCCATAAACATCGCAGACTCATCCTGTTGCCAAATCTTTGTCCCTGCTTAAGTCTTATGTGATCACAAATAGTGAGGGCTTCTATGGTGTTACAACCACGCGCACTCATGTTATTTTGGCATTTACATTGTGAATTGAATTGAATTGAACTCGGCTGCCTTGAACAACCAAATTGTATTACTTTGAATATGCTGAATACTTAATTCGATTTCAATTCATTGTATTATTAGTTATTCTAAATAGAGGGGGGGTTAAAGCTAGCTTTAGACAGAGTATAAAGACAGGTCAGAAATTCCTAGACACTACACAGTAAAATCTGCAGTGTTCATTTAACTCTGAGAATGTACAAATGGAACCAAGTTTCAATGTTTACAGTGCACACATGGAGTCAGGAGCACAGGTTGTTTTCCAGTAATTCTGGTTAAGTCAAACAGCACAACGTTAGGTACTCTGGTGAAAACACTTAATGTCAAACACTCAGTGTAGCCCTTTCATGCTCTCTCCTCCATTTCAGAGAGTCGTAATTAAGTGGGACCATTTCATGCATTTCTCTGAGATGTGCAGTGTTATTTTAAATCATTTTAGAAAAATGCCACAGACAGCCTGTTAAATGTGAGTGAGAAGTGGAATGACGTCATTGTAGAAAATGTTTGTACAAATAATATAGTCAGTGGAGCTTAATTCCCATCTTTCAATTATGAGAGAAAATGAATAAGGCGTTAGTCTTCAATGGCATTCAGGTTTCAAAAACATTATGTCAAACTTTATTATAAAATGCAACCGTATAAAATTAAGTACAACTTACAAACATTATTTATACATAATCAGCACACTGTTGAACATTATGCTTTAGCAGTACATGGCTAGTCTACAAAATAATGCACAGAATCTTAAATACCATACGGAAAGAAATGTGTATGTGGGAGTGCATGCCATGGGTATTGATTCTTGTAATGGTTAATGATACTACTCTGAGCACAGTATCTTCTTCTTTTGAGACCAAATGTTACTAACCATTCTGAGACAAGAGCATCACTAACTCTTTTCAGAACAAGCACTGACAGTCATACTGTAAAAGTCATTGTTTGATTTGATTACTTCTTAATGACTGTTTTGTTTTGTCTACACTTGTAAATCAATTATAATGCTCTTTATTAACCCTGGTCTCCGGCTACAGTAGCCTACATATCACATCTAACCATGTGGCCATGCATTGTTTAAAATATGCTATAACCAAAATTCTTCAAAGTATGATAGCTCAGCTCAACTCAACTAGGATAACTCAGCCTGGTTTAACCCAGGTGACTTTAGCTACATCATACTGTATGTTATTAGCAGGAAATTAATAAAGACTTCTCACTGTAGAAGTGCTGATCAAGTGTTTACACTGAACATATTGACTGCATGTGGCCTGCCAAGCTTGGGCAGGTGTATGGTAGAAAATGTTTCTCACCAGGCAGGTTAGCTTCTGTGGAACATAGAATAGAATAGTGTAAGTAACTATATGTTGCTCTGTCACACAATATATGTTTTGAGCCTCATTACAAAGAGCTTCACACTTGTGTCTGACTTACACAGTGATCCTGCAGTTTCTAGCTTGAACGTGGGTCCCAGTGTACCTGATGTCACATCGCACCACGTTGTTGGAGAAATCTGACTCCTGGACGAGTTGAGAGGGGTTCACTGTCACCTGGGAACGAAATAAGAGCCAGAGAGTGATATATGAGAGAGAGAGAGAGAGAGAGAGAGAGAGAGAGAGAGAGAGAGAGAGAGAGAGAGAGAGAGTGAGACTGGATTCTATTCTGTCCCATACCGCATGTGTCTTTGAAACAGTTAGCCTTTTGAGTCTTTTGACATTTTCCTTACAAAGCTTATCAGTGTATTATTAATGATATTGTCTCCCACTGGGCCCCAGGAAGAATGGTCTCCTTAATAAAATAAATGGAGATCCTTAATAAACAATAAACAATAAATAGTAAACTGTACTCCTACAGTCCTACCTTGAGAACATAGTTTCCTGGTGGCACATCTGTAATATCAATCCACTGGCAGTCAATGTTTGCATGATATATATCATAGCAACCCGGACCAAGCCCCTGACAGAAGTATACATGCAAGCAAATGTTATACGATGTATTTATTTACTTATTTATATCTTTTCATATCATACATAAAATGGACACTGAGAGACATCAGGCAGACCAACCTGTGTGTGAGTAGTGCAGGCAAATCGCCGTCTTATCCCTGGGTCACAGGAAGTGTCTTCCAGACAGAAGCTGGCTTTGTGCCCCTCTGCCACCTTGCTGCCGGTAAGGATATCCAGCAGGTCATAGTTACTGAAGGCCTCCATGCTGTGGTAGTGTCTGAGGTGAGAGAGACTGGTCAGTCTGTCATACAGTATGAAAGACAAATTACCTGTATGGTTCCATTTGTACACTCTCTGAGTTAAATTAACACACTTGTAGGACTGTATTGTGTACATACAGTATTTGTCTTAACATGTCAACTCAACTCTGAGCAGGTTTAAAGAAACACTAAGAACAATTCACAAGTACTCTCCATATACTGCCTCTGTGCACCATATCAATTGTAACACATACACATTCATAGCATGCATGCAGGTGATGGCAGGCTGTAGTGTAGCGGTGACTGAACTCACTGATGACAGCTGTGCCATTCCCACTCATGTCTGGGTTTCACCGGGAGGAAGTCTGCTGTTCCCTGGTTCTTTACCCTCTGGGGGAAACGGAGCAGAACCCTGTAGTCCAGGTCCCCCACACTGTGATGATACGCAGACCTACAAGAGAGAAGAAGAGGGGACAATATAACAAATAACAGCTGAGTCTCTACTCTGTCAAATCCCAAGCGATAATTTAACTGTGAGAGTGTATCTCTACATATTATTAGTGTTTTTTGGTTTTGCTTCAGCAATTTTCACATTTACTTCAGGGATCTACAGTCTTTCATTTTAGAGACATTCTACTTGGTCAGACCAGCGCAATAAATCCAGTTTGGTTGCCAGGTGTCTCTCCGTTACTCCTTGTACCTTTAGGATGTCTTTTCAACAAATATTTCAGTCATAGGAAGTGTATGTACTGTTGCTGTAATTATTCATACATGTATGTTTAAAGGTAGGGTAATAATGTTATTTTTTGTGTGTTTTGTTAAAAAGTTAAAGCACTATATTCTGATAGTAGTCATTGCTATAGAGCTTTGCTCAGTAACAGGGGTCTCCCTGTCTCTCCAGCTCTTTATTAAACAGAAAATACCATTTCAGGTAGGTGACAAAAAAATCAGCCAATCAGCAGAGAGTACCCATTTATCAGATTCATTTTTATAGTGTTCCAGTTCCAATATATGTCTGAGTTCTCTATCCTGATTGGATAAAATTGGTATCCTGACCTGAAAATGCATTTAATAAAGAGCTGGAGAGACATGGAGACGCCTGTTACCAAACAAACACTCTAAAGTAATGACTACCAGAATATAGAGCTATTTAACACTTATTTTAACCAAAGAAAATCACTTACCCTATCTTTAATTGCACACATAAAACAATCATCCCATGGGGCGGGCAACAGTGCAGTAAAAGAATGAAACAAACACTTCATAACAAATAGAGCTATTTAACACTTATTTTACACAAAACATATCACTATCACAAACATCACCACCTTTGAATGTATTGCAATATAATATTAGGCATAGCCCAATGGAGTTATACCTGGACAGACAATTCTCCTCAGAAGCACAGCGTAGGGCATACATCTGCACCCTCTGGATGTAAGATGCAGCTTGGATGTAATAAGGATCAGGAACCAGATCTGGGAGACCTGAAGAACACAATGGATCCACTATTGTTTAGACTCAGAGAGAAGTGTAGGACTAATAGGATACATCAAAACATGAGTAGTGAGAATATTCCAATTTCTAATGCTGAAAATGTAGCCTACATCTTTCCATTTTAAATCATACCATTGTGGAAGAGCCTGGTGCCATAGCCCGTTCCGGGTGGATTACGCGCAGCAGGTGCCCTGCTCCTGCCGCCTGGCGGGTACACATTATAGAAAACAGAGTTCCTGTGATTATTAATCTGTGCATCGCGGCTATCAACATCGTTTATCGGTCCTTCCGCCGTCCATGATGTTGCTTCGGGGGGTGATGGACGAGGGAAATCCGTCTCCACGGCGTTATTGGATACGGGGGAAACATTGGACGGCGGTATGGGTCTGGTTAAAGAATGCGCTCTGTGAACACTCCGAGTCTCCCCTAGACTGGAAGGCTGGTGAACGCGTCGAATGGTACCGGTGTCCCTTACATCACCGACCCGCCGAGCCGTGGCAGGAGGCTGAACTGTTGATCCGAGGGGCTCTGTTCGCACACGGCGCGTAAAGTCTGATGATCCTGCCGACGACGCGGTGACCTGTTGCGGTGATGGAGCCGTCGGACCGACGTCCCCATCAGTGGGGCTTGATCGTCCTCCTCTCGGGACCCCGCTGCCTGAGAACTCCTGGATGGCGGCGAGTGTGCGAGCGGTGGTATTATTAGATGAGGGTTGGTGTAAACGGTGCGCTCCAGGGTATCCAGCAACCACGATGTTTCTCGTGGGCGCCGCCATGCGCGGTTGATGAGGCTGACTCCTGATCCGTGCACCCGTGGCGAGCAAATACTGACCAGCATCAGCACCGAGGAATGAAGCGTTTATTTGAGAGGGACCCCCGGGTCTCCTATCCTCTGATCCTACAGATCTGGTCCTGGAGGACCTGCTCAGTAGGCCTGCAACAGGCTGCTGTCGGTTGATTGTCCTTTTTGTTGACAAGAAGACATGGGGATGCCCTTTGGCTTGAACAGGTGCGCGGTACTCAGTCCCCGTGCTCAGTAAATGATACACCCGGCCGTTGTTCTCCCACTGAATCCTCTGTCTCCACGGGCCAACACGATCGCGTGCGTGGTGTTGTCCGGTGCCAAAATGTGCCAGAATTAGGAGAAGGTAAATGGACGCTAAAGCGAACATCTCCATGTCTAATAAACGTCTTGGTGTCTTAATCAGAAGAGCCCCGACATTGAGACATTAGCTGCCTGCGTCCTCCTGCTGTATTTGATTTGGACACTTGTTGGAAACTATGGGTGATGTTTCAGGTGGTGTTTTGGACACACTCTTGATTCCGTCACGCAGCGTCGCCACGGTGAATATTTGGGTTGAGACGTCTCGGTGTTAGTAATGTTTGTCCACCAGTGGTGTAATGTAACTAAGTACATTTACTCAAGTACCTACTGTACAATTTTGCGGTGTTTTTACAGGAGTATTTCCAATTTTCAGTAGGCTACTTTAACTTCTACTCACTACATCTCAGAGGCAAATATCATAGCCTACTTTTACTCCACAACAATTATTTGACAATTTTAGTTAGCTATACTTTATAGATTTTGGTTATTATTGTAAAACAGGGGCCATTTGAAAATAGCCGATCTACAACATGCTCACAATGCATCACCATGGGATGGCATTGCAAGCTTGTAGATCTGCTATTTTCAAGTGATTTTTATACATTTGAAAACTTGTGAAATGGGACAATCTGCATTATGAGTTCTACTTTTGGTACTTTAAGTAGGCTACTTTTGATACCAATGCTTTTGTACTTTTACTCAAATACATTTTGATTACCAAACTTTTACTTGTATTTCTACGTTGCAGTATTGATACTTTTACTTAAGTAAAACATTTGAGTAGCCTACTTTTCCCACCACTGTTGTCCATGCATCGCATGCACAGACTGTGAGAGGTCTAGGACTTTTTCATCGCATTTTCTTCATTTAGCCTTACCATTTCGCCACTAATAGCATAGCCTTTGAGAATGTGTTCGACATTTGAGTTCTTCTGGGGTGACTTTTCAATTATGTTTTTAACGAATAAATTATGAGCAGAATTTGCAGGTAAAATCCAACCAACACAAAGTTTCAGTTACTTGAAGCCCTTCCATTTGCGCCATAACACACAGACTTGTTGAATTCAACACTTCTCTGATCATAATCCAAATGGATTTTCTATATTTCCTTTGAAATCCAAGCCAGTTATTATTTCAGTGGAGTAGAGGGAAGTGGAGAGAATTTTTAACAAAATATATGAAAATAAGCATATGGACAGGTGGCAGGCTTTGCATGCAACACATTTTGTTTACCTAAACGGCAAATACCAAACTTAAAAATGCTGTTTGGGTCCAAATGCAACCTCATTCTGTTTCTGCCTAATATGATTGCTCTTGCATTAATTATAATTATAATTTTATAATAATAATAATAAATATAGCTGCAAGCAGCGATAATATGGGGCCAGGTAATGAAGAGAGAAAAAAGAAAGAAGCAATGATAAGTAATATGCACAATAAGCCATTGAAACATAGAATACTGAACTTGAGAGAAAGAAGACCATGCAATTAACATGAGGATTTTAAACCCTCACTAGTTTGAAAGTGGAAAAGACACGTACAGCTGATGAGTTCATGGCCTGCAGCTGGAGGACTCACCTCTCCCTCATCAGGGCAGCTAGGCACTGTTTTTAAACATACCTATACTGTATATCCAACTATCACTCATACATGATAGTGCATTCATTTAATCTAATAAGCAAATCAAATCCCCTCATTCAACCCATTGAGAACGAGGCTATCAAAGAGATGGATTCTGTCCCTATTGCCACCTCTCCATCCCTGTAGTTCACTCAAGCTGTGGATAGTATTAAAAATGCCTAATCATTCATCAAGATTATGATGAAAATATAAATAAACCACAAAACCCCCATCATGTCAGAGGATAAGTGATGTGGGTGTGTGTGTCAGAAGAAATAAATCAGTCCAACACTTTCTGTTTTTTGTCTCTTTTTCTTTTTTCTTTTCCTCATAACTTTTGTCAAGTAATCATTCACTACAGACTAAGCCATTTTCACCATGTGTGGTGTGTCTGTGTAGTGGCCCTCTGACGTCCTCAGTGGTGTTATGAACTTGTCTTGAACTCATCACTGACCTATCACTGCTGCAACACTATCGATGTAGATGGAGGCGTGCCCGCTTATCTCTTTTGTATGATTAGCCTACAGCCTATAGCCTGTAGTTGGGTATATTTACTAAGAGAAAGAAAACATTGTACTTATGTCAGTTGAGGAATGTAGCCTAACTAAGTAGCCTACTTACAATTTTGAGGTACTTTTACTTTACTTGACCCTGTGAATTTTTTGATACTTACCTATTTGAAATATTGAACTTTACTTAGCCTTCTAATTACTTTGCAGATTTAGATTCAACATATACTTTAACTGATAAATGATGATGTATTATTAGGTACCCTGCAGAAATAATAAGTAATTAAAACCACCCCCACCTTTACAAGCTGCAACATTAAAGTGATGAACACGTGAATATAGCCTATATACAATCCAATAATATGATTGTGAAATGAACCATTCTACATAAGAGTAGTACATAACTTCAACTCAACTGTAAGCTCCCATCATCCAGGAAAGGAAATAAGAACAGAATATTTTGAAGCCAATACTCAAGTAACATTGTGAATGCAGGACTTTTTTAACAGACTAATTTCAACATTGTGCTGTATAGCTATAATAATAATAATAATAATAAATATAGCTGCAAGCAGCGATAATACAGGGCCAGACATGGAAACTGGAGAGAGAGAGAGAGAGAGAGAGAGAGTAATGGAAACTGGAGAGAGAGAGAGGGAGAGAGACATGGAAACTGGAGAGAGAGAGAGAGGGAGAGGGAGAGAGAGAGAGAGAGAGAGAGAGAGAGAGAGAGAGAGAGAGAGAGAGACACACATGGATACTGGAGAGAGAGAGAGAGAGAGAGAGAGAGAGAGAGAGAGACATGGAAACTGGAGAGAGAGAGAGAGAGAGAGAGAGAGAGAGAGAGAGAGAGAGAGAGAGAGAGAGAGAGAAAGAGAGACATGGATACTGGAGAGAGAGAGAGAGAGACATGGAAACTGGAGAGAGAGAGAGAGAGAGCGAGCGAGAGAGAGAGAGAGAGAAACGGAATAGATTGGAGAGAGAGAGAGAGACATGGAAACGGAATAGATTGGAGAGAGAGAGAGAGAGAGAGCCATGGAAACGGAATAGATTGAAGAGAGACATGGAAACGGAATAGATTGATGAGAGAGAGAGAGAGATGGAAACAGAATGGATTGATTGGACATCTCAACCTATTGCCATTAACAGGAATCGAACTCTCAACCTTCGGACTAATAGGCTGCAACACTACCTATAGTGCTATAGCTTTGTCCAGGCTGATGTTGTCTGTTGAAGATCATAAACTCTTGCCTTCTGTCATGAACCAAGCCAACACTAAGATCACTCGTTCACAAACCATTTACCAATAGAGAAATTGTATGTCTCCTCGCAACCGAAAACAGTGAAAGCAGCCGATCTACAAGCTCAGAAACACGTTGCTATCTGAAAAGTTTTGAGATTGTAGATCGGCTATTTTCAGAATGAAGTATGTCATACATTGAAAAAACGTACTCTCAAATAAGCATTTCAGGTTATCTTTACCATTTGCACATGTATTCATTGATACAGTCATGTTGTTTGCAATTCAACTTAAATGAAGTCTACATCAAGTGAGGCTTGAACTGGCGACCTTGAGATTGTGAGGCACTTATTTAAGGGAGACGCCATTGGACCAACAGACAAGGAATTGTGAAAAAGGAGATTACACAGATGATACAGTTTCACGCAAATAGCTGAAAAATCCTGGGTTTAAGTGTTTTTCAAACTGCTCAAAATTGCGGACAATCTAAGGGCGGAGCTTACTGGTCAAAGCGATAGATGTGTTCCTCATGAGTCAAGGCACAAGTGTAAGCAAGTTTCACGACTTTCGGCCAAACTTCTTCTTCTTTCGTGTATCGTCATCATATGTCCAGCTTTGTGTCGTGTAGCCATGCCCTCGTCTCAGGTCCCACTCTGAAGAGACCCTCCTCTGAAGGTGGTCTATGTAGGGGACAAGCGGTGATGATGTGGTTGGCAGTCTGCTCAGGCTCCCCGCACTCACATGCTGCACTGTCTGTTAGACCCCACTTCTTCATAGGTGCCTTGAAGCAGCCAACCCCGGTGCGTAGGCGGTTCAGGAGGGTCCATTGCCGGCGAGGTAGGTCTTCTCCTTCAGCGCCCTTTCCAGGGTCCCGGATATGGTGGTGTATGCGTGTCTGTCCTGCCGACTCCCACTCCTGCTTCCATGCCGCCGCCAGCCAGGCCAAACGAGGCATGACTTTTGCCTGTTAAAGTTTGCATTTTCAAAAAATTGCTATAGCACCCCCCTTTGGCCAATTGGAGTGAGATTGGTTTCAGTGATATTTGGAATGACTCTCTACATTACTGCAACGTTTCAAAGAAATGTGAGTCTTGCATGTATGTGTTAGGGGCAGATGAATAATTTTCATAAAACTGCAATAGTTCAAATCTATTTCCTCCTGGGATTTTTGAGTAATCTGCACGAAACATTTTACAAATGAATTTAGGACCTTTGCCGACAAAACAAAAGCGGCGGATTTTCCATAAGTGAAAAAATGCAGAAGTTAGGAGCCAATGACTGTTTTTCATATAATTCAAAATGGTGGGAGATCTAAAGGTCAGAGGTCAAAAGTCAGAGGGTGAAAGTTGTTCAGCATGAGGAGACGCATATGTGTATCCAAGTTTCATGGCTGTAGGTCAAACAGGGCATGAGTTGTACCTGTTCAAAGTTGGCATTTTCAATTGAGTGCTATAGCGCCACCTTTGGACGAAAGATTGTGAGAATTGTTTCTTGATCGTTTTTCATGACCATCTACCATATGGCCGAGTTTCGTAAAAAGCGACAGCACGGCTCAGCCAGAACTGCGAAAAGTGGCAGAAGAACTAAAATAAAGTGAATAATAAAACAGGTCCAGAGCTGAGCTCTGGCCCCGTAATAAATAGCTGCTATTTACGGGGCCAATTAAGGATGCAAAACGCAATATGCACAATAAGCCATATCAAATAGGAATACTATATAAAAAATGAATTAAGGACATGACAAGAATAATGAAACAGCACCAAATAAATCCATTCCACCATCCCTTCTGTGATAACATCAGCACCATCAATCTATCCATCCATCTTCAACCGCTTATCCAGAGTCGGGTCGCGGGGGCAACAGTTTCAGCAGAGAGCTCTGTGTACATTTAACTAAGGGTGCTGGTGAGTGATGTTTCAGTTGAGCAGAGAACAAGACGACACCAGGCAGTATCACAAGACAAGTTCTGAAGTTTAATTAAAGGACAAGAACAGATTGGGTAGGATTAGAACATGCATCTCATATCATTGTGCTCAGACCAGACGTCAGTCTCTGATAAAGTAGTCATGGTCATTGTATCATAGTTATCAATTATGCTACATAGATGAGTGATTCACCACCTGTGTACTGGGTCAAGCAGATAAAGGTCATAAATCATGACAGAGATCACAATTATACTTTGTAAACATCATGATACGGATTAAGTACACAATAACAAGAAATGTAACATAATAAAAACAATAACAACAAAGAATTGTACTGTATATGTTAATGATACACACACAATCCTCTTGATTCTTGATTCATTCAACAAAAGGTACAAACACTTACAACTAATAAGAGTATAAAGAATTAGAAACAGGGTCCAATCAGGCCTCTTCCTGATTACTGTCCATCCTTCAGTCACATTGCATCGCATGGCAAGTGTATGGAGCACTTGCCATGTCGTTCCTTAAGTCGTTCCCACGTCTTAATCAAAGTGTGCACTCAACATCCTTATGTCCAGTGTTGCATCGGTGATTTTGTGAGATTGCTCATAAAAACTGTACATTTTTGATCAGAAGTAAAAAGGTGGGAGCAACATTGAACAATAAAGTATACAAACAAAAAGGATTTAGCTTGTTCCATTCTTTCAAACAACCAGTTACATTTTATATGATCCCACTCATAATACCTTCTCCTTAAAAACAATAAGAATGTATGAATTGCGTATGTCATGGGTTAAGCATCCTGTCAAGACCAAACATTATTATTTAATCAAATAACCATCCTATTCCCTTTACCTCCTGTCACTCATAAGTATAGTCAATCAATTTCCCCCATTTGTTCTCAAAAATCTCTCTTCATCCTCAAGTTAGCAGTCAGCCTCTCCATGTCAAAAATCTCACAGACTATTTGAAGCCAATCTTCTGCAGATGGAGATTCCGTCAGTTCCACCTTTCTGGTGGCAAATTCTAAATTATGTTCCCACATGCCCATGGTATCATTTAAGCCCGGGTAGTATTGCCAAGTTAGTAACTTTCTATCTGTTACTTACCACCACTTTAGTTTTAAATGAGAACTAACCATGGTTATACTATATCTCCGTCTGGCTTAAATTAAACAATGGCGACATCATGCGGTTACAACGAGTAGTGTTTTATTGTGACTTAATATGAATGAATTCTTCTTAAATTATTTATGCTTAGTCAAAAGAGGATCAGAATTTAACCGAAGTGTGTTGAGGTTACGTTTGAAAGGACGACTTCACCCATGTTCTACCTATCTTCATATAATAGATAGAAAATCTACAAAGTAGACTAGTCTAGTAATTAAAGTTTTCATATATTGTAGTGTAGTAAAAGTACAGTAGGCTATTTGCCTTTGAGAGTTGAGTAGAAGTAAAAATTCTGAAATACATGAATTGTTTGAGGTATTTTGTAAAGTACAATACTTGAGTAAATGTACTTTACTTCCTTGTGTGTTGTATTTTGTGACGACACTCACAGTCGACCGTCATACTACATTATCTGGCAAGCCGTGGGTGCCTGTTGTCAAAGTGGTCCCACAAACTGAGGAAGGATGGCGTTTGAATTTAACTTTTATGCTCACAATGTGGTTGTATTAATGGTAATATCGACATTCGCTTTGGCAAATGCCTCTGAAGAGCAAACCAAAACGGTGGAATTCAACGTTAAACCAGGAGGAGTGGTGCACACCTTCGCTGAGGGAATTGTAAGTGATTCTCTCTTTTTATGCCATTCGGTTTTTCAATGGGTTACAGAACCGATACATTCTGTATTCATACTAAACGCACACATCCGAATAACTTGTCTATCTACACGTCTACAGGCATGGTAGAAGTGTTAGCCCTGAAACATGACTGTCTTATCAGTCATGGATGAACTTCACCTGGTGTTTGCACTTTCTCCCTTTGTGGCCCGTCCCGTACATTTATAAACGTCCAGATGTCAAATATAAAGTGCTTACCCCATGGCCACCGATGTTACAATTATGTACTTTCCCTCAGAAGTACCCGTATATTTCGTATTGTTCAATAAAAAGCATTTTAATCCTGATCGGTGGCCATTTTCTCATCGAGTTATAATGTATCTGAGTGCAATACACCCCCCAACCGATAGGGTCGCGTAGTTGAAAGCAATTGGATAAAATGGCCACTGATCGGATTAAAATGATTTTTATTGAACAATACGAAAGATACGGGTACTTCTGAGGGGCCGTACATAATTGTAACATCCGTTCCCATGGGGTGAGCACTTTATATTTGAGATCTGAACGTTTATGTAGATATACGGGCCAAAAAGGGAGAGAGTGCAAACACCAGGTTGAAGTTCATCCATGACGGTCGTGACAGACGACGGTCGTCGACGACCGTCGTGTGTGGCTAGGTAGAAGTGTAGATACCATTGGTAAATTACTCGAAATTACAAATCAAATGGCAAAATACAAGTCAATCGTTTGTAATAAGCTTAATTACTGCAGCACAAAACTCATGATTTAGCTATTCAAATCGGTCGTGCTCAGTATTATTTGTAAACTACTAGCTTTTGCAAAATGCTGTCGTCGCGGTTTGATGAGGAAAGGAGCAGCAGAGCCTGTGAGAGGCTGACACGTCGTTGCCAGAGTGCCACAAGGACGCCATTCATTGGTCCAGAGCAGGGGTCTTCAACAGGGGGGTCCGGGGCCTAGGGGGTCCTCAGAGTTACAACAGGGGGGGGGTCACCAAATCTGTGTGCGATAGGATTAACCACTTGAACCCTAGCATCCCTATTCTGAGGGGAATATTAGCCCAGAATTGCTGATCTCGTGCTTGTAGATCAGCTATTTTTGGCAAATTGGGTTGGTGTAGAGGAGAAGGGAAAAAATAGGTTTAATAGGTTAAATGGCCGAAAATACACTGACAATAGTGCTGTCAAACAGCACTATGTCTCTCTCTGCTAAGGGGTCCTTGGCCTGAAAAACGTTGAAGACCCCTGGCCCTGGTCCAGAGGACTAAAGGGCTTTTGAGCTTGTAGATCTGCCATTTTCAGTGCAACCAAGTATAATTCACCCCTTAACAATAAAGGTCTTAGCAGGCTCCATCTCTGTTATTTGCAAGTGAGTGTGTTCATGCAGAATGGTTGAATGATTGTCAATTTCTTATTCTGTAAATAACAGTTGTAGAAATTCTAAAAATGTACTTGAGCAAAAGTACAAAAGTATTGGTATTAAAATGTACTTAAAGTACTCATTATGCAGAATGTCCCATTTCACAAGTTTTCAAATGTATAAAAGTCTTTTGAAAATAGCAGCTCTACAAGCTCACAATGGGTCGCATCGCGATGCATTGTGAGCTTGTAGATCGCCAATTTTAAAATGGCCGAAATGTATATAGGCTATAGGGCTGAAGTGGGTAATGTATGTCTTGTAATAATATAATAATATCAAAATCTATATAGTAACTAAAGTTGTCAAATAATTGTAGTGGAGTAAAAAGTACAATATTTGCCTCTGAGATGTAATGGAGTAGAAGTAAAAGTATAGAAAAATGCAAATACTCCAGTAAAGTGAAAGTACCTCAAAATTGTACTTAAGTACTGTACGAATTACACATTATGCTGTTTAGAAATCCTAATAGTACTGTATGTTCTATTTCCTCTGTTACAGCAAGACTATGAGTGCTCATTCACATATGCCTCACAAGGGGGAACCAACGAGGTATCAACTTTCTTTCTCACACATTCTCTCCCATTAGAAAATGTTTAGCATGTCTAAGTTCAACCAATCATGCAGTAGTTGTAGTTCAGCAGCTATAAATGTTATGTTGATGTCATATTATTATTATTATTAGTATTAATGCATTAATACTGCTGCAATGTCTACCAGAACAAAAATAAATGTACTCTTACACACCCTTACAAGATGTAACAATAAAGAAACCTTGCACCTTGATACTTCAGATGATGTGAATAATATATTAATAATTATGATCTGTCTTGTTGAACAGCAATGGCTGATGAGTGTGGGACTGAGTGATGATGACAGGCTCTTCTCATGCTCTGTGTGGAGGTACAGTAAGCTGTGGTGTTGTGTTACCACACACACACACACACACACACACACACACACACACACACACACACACACACACACACACACACACACACACACACACACACACACACACACACACACACACACACACACACACAAGCAAGCACACACGGTACAAGGTTGCATATAACTTATTCAGCACTTAAGCCCACTGACCCAGACATCCAGTCTTACAAAATCTGTGCTCCTTTTCTCCAATTCATTCATTATAGGATTTGATTTAATTTCTCTTTTGCCGTAATCAAATCTCAATGTTGAAGCAATGACATATTATAGATGTTGCAATGGCTGAGGGTTCATATGTCAGATGTCTGACTTGATGAGTGTACAGTCAGTGTGGATGGAAATTAATGTTGATGATAACGAATGCAATTTTTCTTATCTGCCAGGCCCCAGGGGAAGTCATACCTTTTTTTCACACAGTTCAAAGCTGAGCTGAAGGGAGCCAAGATTGAATATGCCAACGCATATGTAAGTACTGGGTAAAGGGAACAACATTGTTTTAAAGCTCTTATGCAATAGCCCACTGTGTATTGCCTATAGGCTCTGCCTGTCATAGTTTACATCCATGTGTGTTCCTAAACTCTTTGTGTGCATCTGACAATTGCTGCTGTGGGGGCGTACATCCAGATGGCAATTTTTGTGTTTTTCTTTTCCCTCTGAAATGAAAGTTTAGGCTACATAGTAATGTCTCTTGATCAACCACTGACTGTGAAGTAGATTTGAAGTGTGTAATTTTAGCTTTACACTGAGACTTTTAAGTATTTTGTTGTGTGAAATTCAAGATTTTCAGCCTGAGAATCCACTTAAAAAACGCATTGTATAATTTTAAAGAGTTGTGGGCACCAATTAGTATATCCTTGATTGGCCACATAGCTCCACAGAGACATTATTTATCAGATCCAGCATTTATGTCCATGCTTACAACAAGGCCAGCAGAATGTAGAATCAAGCTGATTCAAGCAGAGAAATCTGCTCCTTGGCTTAACCACTTTCAGCCTGGAATCCCTAATTTGTGCACGTCATTATAGGCAAACATTTTTGCAGAATAGATATGCTATTTTCGCCATGCGACATTGTCGTATAATGAGGTGCAAATTAAAATAAGACTTATAACTCCTGGAGCACTGGCTTTTGTTTTGGTTTGAGTGGCTGTAGTAATGTTTAACAAATAACTTGTAGTTTACCATACTGCCCAATGAAGTCAATCAGTAAAGCGGTAAATGTCAAATGTAATTACAAACTTATTCCATCCTATTGCCTCCATGGGAACAACACTTTCGGTTCCATCGCATTTCTAAGTCCAAAATAAGTTTAAGGATTACATTTACAAAAATGTTTGGGAAAACCAAAGTAGCAAATATTTCTGCTTCGTATGCAAGCAATAAATCATCCACTACTGTGCCAACAATTCCATTGACAGGACAAGAGATACACTTAAAGTAACTAAAGCCTTTCTCAGTTGCTGTACTGGGCGAGTACATTACTTTCTACAGCAGCAGAGCCCATATGAGGTGGTCTCAGAGGGATGGATATATTTGATGGTGACTGCTGACTGTGGTTCAGCTGGCACACAATGAAATTCATTAAAAACAGAATGTACATGTCTCTAGATCTGCAATTCCCACCTTGTGGGCCGGGGCCCACTGGTGGGCCATGAGGGTATTGCAAGTGGGCCTCAAAATGATTGGCAAAACACACAAGATTTTAATGATAACGTAATTCTTTTAAAAATAATAATGTAACAAAATGTAAGGTTCGCATGTCTTGAAACAATGTTTCGATCCTTTCTGGGTCTTGAGGTTTAACTTGAATAAGACCCAAAATGGATCGAAACGTTTCAAATATTTTCTTTTTACAGAGGATTAAAATGAGACTCCCTTTATAAAACGGAACTACTGTGGTTTGCAGTTTGGCTCGGTACAAAGATGGGGGGATGTGTGTACAATTGATCACAAACAGTACATTTTATTCCCAAAGGCTAAGAGCATAGTGTAGTACAACAAGTCTTTTATTTCCATCCTTCAATTCCTACAGCATGTTGAGACCCAGGCACCTACAGTAAATAAACTGAACTGGAACATCAAATAGTCTTTCTGTTTGATGAAAACAAATGTTGTAAAAGGTAAATCCACAAGGCATTTGGCAGCAAAGTGTGTACAGTACTGCACACTATGGCACTGAAATGTGCAACCTCCGTTTCCCTTTTGTTTTGGACACTTGAATCCCACTGCTCTGAGTCTCCCCCCCCCCCACCCCCCCCAGCAATTACTACAGAATGTCTCCATGGAAACCTGCAATCACCTAATTGCAATCCTGTGCATTTTTAGAGCAATTGTCCACTGGCGACTGTTCTAGCTAAATCACAGCTTTGATAATCACAGACAGGCAGTTAGTCAAAGCAACAGTAGAACCGTTTTTTTTTCTTTCTCACCTTCATTTTATTATGAGTATATTCTCCACTGGAATATTCATAAGGCTTGGCAGATGATAGTTCATGAAACAGAATGTCTAAGCACAGTCACTTTCTTTATTCACTCGCTGGTAGTGCATAACGTCAGTGTGGTGGTTCGGTAAAGCACAGTACACCTTGACATGCCTCTTTCCTCAGTCAGGACAGCTCTGACACCTTGTCATCAGTCCGAGCACACATTCCTCTTCCATTCCAGCGCCGTGCCCTGCAAGGAGAGACAAACACACAGAGAGCAACTTCTCTAAGTGATGGGATAAAAATAACTCTCCTTGCCAGCTCTTTCTCTCACACACGCACGCACACACACACACACACACACACACACACACACACACACGCGCTCAGCATCTCCTTGACCTTGTCTCAACCCACGCACACACACCACTACGCCACGTCTGTTGGAATCAAATTGTCTCCTTGAGTGCCGCCTCTTAATGTTTTTTTCTGTTTTTTTTCCCTCCTTGTTAATTCCTGTCCTTTTGCGTGACCCCCCCCCCCCCCCCCCCAATCTCCTGCTGTGTGTGTGTGTGTGTGTGTAGTCACAGACGGCGGTGGGAGGACAGAGCGATGTGCCTTTGAAGCCGGAGGAGTTTTCACTAGGAGACTCTGCAGGTGAAATGACTGACTCTACTATTGACATAACGTTCGCTCTCCCTTGCTTGTCAACATCATCTCTCACTGTATTCTCTACTGCCTTCCTTGTTGTTCTTATAGCTCCATCTCCTGTTTCTTGTTCGCATCTCCTGCTCGTTCTCTCTCTCTCTCTCTCTCGATTTCACACTACATTTGTGGGTTGGGATAGAATATTATCTCTGTAGTAAGGATTGTTGTCACTCATGTTGTTATGTCTGTCACCCCTACTGTGGCAGCAGTTGTGTACTAGAGCTACAAATTATAGTACCCACCATTTTCATTCAGAGGGGATTAACATAAATTGGAAGCTTTTATGAAGATTACTGTACATTGAATGATAATCCCTGCATCAAGAGTCTCAGAGTACTTCAAGACAGATGTCTGCAGACTAACTTAGTCTAAACATCTATGTATCTGTCTATCATAGTCTATTATATTTCTGTTATTATTAATTTGATACTAATTTTTGTCATCTTTCTAGTTAAGCAAAAGCCACCCTTTCACATGCATTTTTGTTTTAATTTTAGTTAAAACAATTTCTGGAAATCAATAACTAAAACATTTTCAATTGTTGGAAATGTGCATAGAACCTTGTTACCATTGCAGTGTTTGGAATAACTCCACAAGATATACATCTTTGTTTCCAGGCAAGAAATACAGCTTCTATTTGGCTTCTGTCGACTGATACTGCTTAAATGGAAAGAAATATTTGTTCCAACATATAAAATTAGACCATTTGACATAGGACAGAATTTGCTAATCTACAACAGGGTGTGCTGAGAAATTCTATGCTATTTGGCTTTCTATGCTTTTTTTAATCTACTGTATATAGAGAATGGATACCGCTGATATCACAGCCTTATCTCATCATTTCAACCTTGTTGTATATTGTATATCTTATTTACTTGTCTATTACTTGAAAACTTAAAACCTTATTTGATTTTATCTTTCTTTCTAGTTACCCAGACGGATGGAAAGTTCCGGGCTGAACTCTCAAAACTGACCCTCATTGGCCGGACACAACATACCGAGCTGTAGTTTGGAAGGAACCCTAACCTAACTTTGGTCGTATTGACCAATCAGAACATTTGAGGAAGCTCTGAGGTCGGGGGCTCCATGCTCCACCTCAGTAGATAGAGGAATTGTGAAGGAGAGCAATTCTTGCTCAGTCACAGCCAGAGGTTGGATTGGAATGCTACTTTACTGTTGAATATATCGGCACTTTGTTTTTTACAGAACATTAATTTCATGTTATGTTCTCTGTGAAACAGATTTGTTTTTACAGTGAAACGGGACTTAGAACACATTACATTGAGCCACAATGTCCTAGCATAAATTATGCTGTAATACAAAGTGCTTCGAATATTGTTTATTAGTTTCTGAGGCTAAAAGCTTTGCTTTGGGGGAATCTATTATATTGTAGGACCAGAGAGAATGCATAGAGGATTGATCTTAAGCTGAGGACATATACCTAGAAATATTTAGTGTTGCAAGGGATTTATTCATCCTACGTTTATGCCTGGGGAAAGTGAGTAATCTCCATCAGCGTCATGTGTCCCAGAACAATTACAATTTCACTCGCTTTCTTTTCTTCCCGAGCTGCAGAATGATTAATACACTGTTGAGCAGATCACCACTGTCCCTGTCTTTATCTCTCTCCTTATCTCTATTTCATTATCTCTTTATCCACATCTCTTCCAGACATGCTCTGGGGCAATCCATTGGAGCCCTATCATCATTCAATACATAGATTCCGCTCACTTGAAATGAGAAGTCTTATTAGTGAAAATAGTTTAAAATAGTGTGATTTAGGAGATGTGTGGTGTCAGGAGGATAATGGCATGAATCCTACCAATCATCACCAAACTGCTACACCCCTTTGACTTGTGTGGATCTGGAGGGATATTGGACATGTGTCAGTTGTGCGCTAATATCACAGTCCTGAACCTGGCCCTCTCGTGGACCAGGTGAGATTTCCTTAATCTTACTCACATCGATCCTATTTCCTTAGATCCACACAAGTGTTCAGAGGGATGAGTTCTGCAGGTTTTCAATTTGAATATTTTGCTGATTTAAAGCTGTGGATGGATTGTCTGTGGGAGACATACAGTACCGTGTTTTGTCTGGGTGAAGAGTCTGCGCGGTCTGTCTAGAAGTGATCCTCAGCCGGGACAGTGAGATCCCCTCCCCTCCCATCACTTGCTAGGCTCCCTCTGGGGTCCCAACAGGAAATACCACAACCAATTGGGAATGGAAAGACACAAGATAGACAGCACGTTACACAATTTTGTTTGTTTTTGTTTTTTCCCCCTCTTTTTTTCTACTCTATGTTCTTTTATTCTGATTTATGATAATGTATGATGGATGTTTCAATAAAGTCATGTTGTCACTTGGCTGGATGTAAGTTTTTGTTTTGTCAGTCTGAATCTGATTTAACAGTTGCACAATTTTGTTGAGAGGAAACATAAAATGAGACATTGAGTGCTAGCATAAAGGACATGATATTCAGAGCACTGGCAGAGCTGGGTCATGGTGAGGTCCCTGACACACCTCCATCAATCCACAATCCTCTCAGCCCCAGTGCTAATGGACTGTAAATGAAACTGCTGTCTGTATTATAAGAACTCCTTGTGGTCAAATAAAGGACCTGCCCTACTTACAAATGGGATAAAATGTGCATTCCATCATGTATTACAAGGAAGGGAGTTTGCAAATGTAAACTAAAACTAAAACGTGACCACACAATGTCCTAGCAGAAGGTTCCACAAGATAAGATGCTTCCATTGTTTCTTTTTGGGTTTGGGGATAAAGGATTTGCAGGGGAGATCTAGTGAAGCCAGGGGCGTGTATGGGAATGTATAGGGGTTGATCTTACAGGGCTTACAGAGCCAAGAGGGATTTCTTCATCTTATGTTAAGCCCAGGGAAAGGTCAGTAATCTCTATCGTCTTCAAATTAACAACAGTTGTCTCAAAATCTTTGACGCAAGGATGATGGTATATACTGCAATCACGAAATGTCCTTTGCCTTAACATATAGTATTTTTAGGTTTTTTTTTGGGGGGGGGGGGGTCTAAATGATGAAGTTTACACTCATTTAACTACGGGTCCTCGCACCCACCAAAATAGACTATTCCACTGCCCTAACTATTACATATATAAGTAATAAGTACGTTTACTACCTGGTACATACATAACTACTATATGGCCTTTAACTGTGACTGATTGCACATTGTATTCATTTGTGTCAACATGTCCCCTATTGGTGGCCTACACACGTGTGTGTGTGTGTGTGTGTGTGTGTGTGTGTGTGTGTGTGTGTGTGTGTGTGTGTGTGTGTGTGTGTGCGCGCGCGTGTGTGTGTGCGTGTGCCCGTCTATCTGTCTATACAGCTCGACATTTATCCAAACCACAGGTATCACTGCCTGGACATTTCAGGATTATATTGTGCCAACAATTGCACACCGGTTCAGACTTCCTGAGATTTGTTCACAGGAACTTTTAAGACACCACATAGGCTACCCTTTTTAGAACAAGGATTCACTGTGGCAGCATGAAAAAAATATATTGGTTAGTAAATTAGTCTCCATGCTACAATACGTCTTTATTTGCCATTGTTTCATTCTCCCATGGAGACTGTGAGCTGTCTCTGTACTCTTGTCCAAACCTTAAGCACATCATTACATTTCACCATCTGGTACCAGTAAACGGTGTTTACTTCCAACTTCTACGATATGACCATCAAGGGGGGAAAAACAACTAACACTGTCCAACACTGTCTGAAATTACATTGGCATCCATTCCAAAGAGCCTGATTAGAACCATGTTTCACAGCCCAGAAACAGTTGTGTTTGAGGTACAAGAAAGAACCACAAGATGGCATTGAAATGAACTACATTATATTATTTACACTCATGGCTTGATGGATCTCATTGGAGAGGAAGACATAGGGTGAGCTAATGGAATGAGTCATCGATTTGCTCTGGTAAATGGCTGTAATGAGTCTGGCCAGCATTCCAATGTGTTCTTTCTTTCTTTCTTTCTTTCTTTCTCCATCTGTCTGTTTTTCCGTTTTTTTTCAGACTGCTCTCTTCTCTTTATCCTTCTCAGACATATGCACACCTGCCCCCTTCCTCCTCTGCGTCTCCTGACATTTGGAGGGGAACAGATGGAAATTGTGGCTGGTTGGGTCAAGCCAGAGCCAGGACGGAGATGGAATTTCTCTAACATCAGGGCCCCCGAGAAGGGTACAACTAACAACCAACTGTGCCCCTGTCTCCCCTGTCACCACCCAGAAACTGCCCTGGTGACCCTGTCAGCCATGAGCCAGAGAGCCTTTTTCACTTCTTGTTTGGCCTTGTTAATATCCTCATACTACATGACCTTTCTAACTCTAGTCTCACTCCTTGTGTAGTTTCCACACGGTTGAGCCAAGCCAGTCTGAATTGAGCTGAGCTGAGCTGATGTGTGATGGTTATACTGTGTAGAATAACCATCTACAGGAATGAACAGAAATTGTATGCCACCCTAGACAGCACAGATTCAGGTTGAGTGACCATTTCCACAATTGGAGACCGCACAGATTGGCATAATACATATGGTGAGCCGTTCTGGTATTATTTTGCTTTTTTATGTAAATTGGGAGTTTCTCATTGCACAAGAGATTGCTCAATTATCATATACGGCCTTCAAATGTGTCTGTGGGAGGCTGGGGAGCGAGGGGGCAAAAGAGTGGGTTGAGACTCCAAGTGAAGCATCTGTATAGGGGCTCTTGTTGCCAAACCAGCAGCAGTGACAGCTGTTATGATACTCTATAGTTCAGCGGATGTACACAGAGATTTCTTACAGTGAAAGGGAGAGAGAATGAGAGTGAGAGACCGACAGAAAAGGTACATGAGGAGAGCCAAATTGTTTTGCCTGACATGCTCACCCCAAGTTGCGTCTTCGTCCCATCGCCTTGGAAACTTGGTCTCTGCTCAACTTGACGAGCCTTAAATCACTCTCTGCTCTTGCAGGCCCGTGGCCGTGACTGTGAATTTGGCTCTGTTCAATCAACCTCCCCCTCCTGCTGTGTTGTTTCACACAGTGGTAGAGAGCAGCCTTCTTTTCTCAGGATACGGAGGAGCCTTGCGGGGTTCCTTGGCTTTCTTCACCCTTTCAAAGGGTCCGTTGTGTGGGTATGGTGGAGGCTTGCGGCCCCTGCGGCTCTGTGCTGGAGGTATCTTAGTTGTGCCTGCAGGGGATGTGTGGTCCTGGGGAGCTAAATTATCTGAGCATGCCTTCTCCTCTCCACCCGTCTTGTGCGAGTCAGAGTCCCTGGGTGGGCTGCTGCGAGAGGGATGCCGGGCTGATAATGGAGAGAGTGGACTAGCAGATGGCAGGTGGTCACTATGCACTGTCTGATCAGACACCACTTTGGTCTCTATGATGACAGAAGGGCTGAGGGCAGGAGGTGGGGGAGGTTGTGGAGGCATGAGGGACAGAGGGGAGGAAGGGCATACCCTAATGTGAGAGAAAGGCCCAGGGGACTGAGGCTGAGTACAAGGGCTAGGGGATGCAATGCTGTTTGGATGATGGACCGTTAAGGGAGAGAGACCAGGAGTTGGGGGGCGAACAGCAAGAGGACTGCCTGTATGGGAAGAGGATGCAAGGTTTTGAGGTTGAGGAAGACTTCCGGTTCTGATCAACGAAGGAGGGTCGTGGTGATACGAAGGCGGGGCACATCGCTTTAGAGTACACCCGAGTTTACGGGGAAAAGTGGGTGTTTTAGTCATTTCTGTCGATAGCACAGTGCTCTGGGTGTGCTGTAACATGCTTAGTGGGGACACGCTTCTGGTATGGTTGAACAGCTGACCTCTGCTGATCGTGGTGGTCAGGTCTGTACTTCCTGGATTCTCTTCCTGGTCTGAGGGCCTCTGGTGATTGCTGCTCACAGTGACGCCACTGGAACTAGAACTCGAACTGGAGCTACTGTCAGCAGGTGGCTTGGTACGGTCTCCTCCTCCTTCCCCTCCTCTTGTTTCTCCTGCCAGCGCCACCTCATCTAGGTCAATAGCTGAGGTCAGATAGTCAATCTGTTCCACCACCTGGAAGACAAAGGACGGATGGGGATACAGTGATGGAGCAGTAACTAGGTAGCATGCTGGTTGAGCTATGAGCCCCAGTTCTGTGTCGCCATGAGACAAACAGATGCCTCATCATAGCATTATGGATGAGATATCCAGCGTCTTAAACGATAACACTAAAGCACAGCATTTAAACCAAATTCCAGGAAACGGGGACGATAGCTTAGCAAGCAGATTTGTTATAATAATACACAGACTGAATCCTTTTCCAGAGAATTGCCTTTTCTAATCAACCTTTTAAACAGACAAATATTTTCAAACTGGCATTAATTCAAATGTTATCTGCTTGAAAAGACCGTATTTTGCATAACTTATCATGCTACCCAATGGACACATTCTGTGGATTTATTGCATAAAGATTTATATTGGCCTATAAAGGTGTGTGAAATAAAAAGGCTGGCATACAGAGTTTAGGTACAAGTCTTCCGTACATCCCTGGATACTAGGGAGACAGGTCATACATCATGCACAGGCGCACACATACTGTATAGATACACACATTTAAATGAGTGCACAGTAATGCATGAGCGTATGCACAACAACCGGTGCACACACACCTATACAGAATGATGCCATAAAGGTTCAGTGGGGCAGGTGGACACACTCACACACACACACACACACACACACACACACACACACACACACACACACACACACACACACACACACACACACACACACACACACACACACACACACACACACACACACACACACACACACACACACATGCATGCACACGTTGATGGAAGCTGGTGAGATTGGAGAAAATTACACTGGGGAAAATGTTTGACCTATCTCTCCACCTGCTCTATGTGAACAGATAAATCCTCCTCGGTCCCTGCTGGAACAAATGAATTATTATTTTGTTCTCTGTGCTCAACAACAACCTCACTGATGTCAAAGACGACCTGGATTGTCCTTTTTTATTAAGGCTTTTTTGTTGTTGTCGTTTCATTTTTTATATTACTTTGAAAGTACACCGAATATGCACATGAAGTGTCTGCGGGCAGGTGGCTGCTTGTTAATATCAAGAGTCATCAGAGATAAAAGAGAAAAAGATGTCTGCATTTCAGCTCCATGCTCCCAAGTGTGTTGATTAAAAATAACGCTTTGACCCCTTAGGTCTTCTTCAAGTTGTTGGGCCTTGAGGAAGAGGAGGCCGAAGAGCTGAGAAATATTTTAATCAAGCATTGGGGAACAAGGGGTTGACGACTCAGCCTCCCTTTTATCTCTGTGTTGATTTTGGTCTCTTCATTTTGTGTTTCATTAAGAAATAATCCACATTAATCTTGACACCCTATCTTTTCAAAATGCCTTATTATGAATAATAGCTGAAGCGTTAGCTCATGTAACAGAATAATAAAACTAGAAATAAATAGGCGACTCATCCTCTTTTGATCATTCTTCTATGACTTGAAGAAAAAATAGATTTCTCTGGTTGCTTTCCACAGTGTTTGCTCTTTATTCAGTGTGATATTATTTATTGAAAAAAGAACCTAGTATATCAAACAGGCCAGATGATGAGGTTACCACCTCAAGCTCAAAAAGCCCCGCAGATGCAGATCAAATGCTGGGGAGCTAGAGCCCAGATTTACGTGTCACGTTTACGGGATGAGGAATATGAGGCAGAGATGCTTAGCCATAAATGGATTATAAAAGGATTGGATCTAGCCAGCTGCCTCTGATGCAGCATCTGTCTAAAGGAGGGCGATTGGAGAAAAAGAAAGGGAAAAGGGAGAAGTGTGTGTGTGTGTGTGTGTGTGTGTGTGTGTGTGTGTGTGTGTGTGTGTGTGTGTGTGTGTGTGTGTGTGTGTGTGTGTGTGTGTGTGTGTGTGTGTGAGTGAGAGTGAGAGTGAGAGTGAGAGTGAGAGTGAGAGTGAGAGTGAGAGACAGAGACAGAGACAGAGACAGACAGACAGACAGACAGACAGACAGACAGACAGACAGACAGACAGACAGAGAGGCAGAGAGAGAGAAGGGGGAGTCAGAAGCACACAGAGAGTGCCTACTGCTGTGGCTAATGTTAGACAGCATTATCACACCGACCACTGAAAACACACTGTAAATGGAGCATCACAAGTGCCACATCCACCTATATGAAAATTGTGTGATGAATTGTCACCTGTGCCGCTGTACAGAGTCAGAGACAGATTATGCTGGATAGTTAGAGTGATGATGGCTCACATGAAGTGGGCCTACTGTAGAGCTGTTTCAGAATTACAGTAATGGTAACCTAAAATATTGTAGCTGAGTTAACTTTTTAATGCATGTAAAATTATTCTGAGGTCACAATCTCTAGCTTGCACTGTTTTATGAAAGTGTACAGGCCCTCTGGGTTCTTTTTAGCAGGCATACGCTTTTCCAGCAAGGTTAAGAAAAGTGTTTAAACTTATATGAAATGATAACACAACCAAATATTTATTCTCTCTGCCTCTAGAGATGCTGTATAAATCATGAATTTTTGTTTGGCTCTGAGTCCTGGGAAGAATATTGACCTGAATACTGATTCTCACTGGGCGAACTATTGTGTCAGAAGATGACATTAGGCAAGGATATGAGACAGACATTACACCACTTATCAAGATGCTGGGAGCTCTTTATCTCTTTGATCATATGAGCTGTGCTTATCACAGTCTTCACAGTCAATATCACTGTTACCTCTCTCATTTCCTGGTGGACGTCCTTCAGTGCTCCTAGAACATGCTCCAAATTATCCACCACTCGTTTAATCTGATTCCGGACCGCCTTTCTGCTGCACCGTGGTGCTGACAAGCCTGCATCCTTTGCAGAAGTCTGCAGCTCACCTCCGCTGGCCGGCCTGGTCTGGACACACGCCTGGCTCTGGCACTGGGTCACAATGTGTTCCGAGCTGGGTCTGGGTCTCCTGGGGCCTCGTAGAATTCTGTTACGGTATACTCCATCGCAAGGCGTGTCAGTGGAGAAGATGTCTCCATTCTGCTTGCTCAGGTCTCTCCAAATGCTCAGGTCTCCAAATCCCTGCCGCCTGTCTATTATTCCCTGTGTGTCGAGCCAGCCAGACAACTCCGAATCTCGTTTGCGGCGGGTGTAGCTGTCATAGTGCCACAGCTTCTCCCTCCCCTCCTCTGCGCACACCCCAACAGGCGTCTTAAAGTTTGCCTCCTGACCTCTGAACTCTCCTGGAGATGCAGGAACGTGAACAGGAGTCAAAGGCACGTGCTTCCTAACCGAGGGGCCGGCTCTGTCTGTCTGGGGACGAAGGAGGTTAAAGTGGCTACGATGGTTGCTGACAGTGGAGCGTTCAGAGCAATTGTCCTGGACAGGGGTAGAGCTGTGGTCCGGACCCTGAGGCTGGTCCTCTGGGCTTGCCACTATGTCTGGGTCTCTATCGAGCTCTGGAGACTGGCCCCATTTAGCTGGACTGCCCTCTCTCTTACCCACTTTCTCAGGCAGTATGCTGTGTGCTCTCAACATTTCAGGCAGCCTCCTGGCGAGTCTCACACCGTTACACCGGAGCTCTCCTTTTTTCCCCTTGTCCTTGCCCTGGATCAGCTCCCTGGAAAAGAATCCGATCCCCTTGGTTCGTTCCAGCGGGGTGAGGTTTTCACGGGGCTCCCCCCCGGCAGTGCACTTGTACGGTCTGTTGAGCCCCAGGTTACTGGGGCGGTGGGGCTTCAAACCGTTGCGGAACCAGGGCAAGAAGTGAGAGGTGTGGGGCTTGTTGAAGCCGCCACGTTCCCCAAGTCCCCGATCCCTGCTGTCCGAGAACATGACTGCGGAGGCTGTCAAGAGGCTTCACAGGATGAAGAGGAATAAGAGGAAGTAGAGCACTCCTGAAGGTGAGAGACCTTCCTCCTCTTTCTCCACAGGCCCCTTTCCAACTTGGCCATTAACATAAACTGTTGTCATTGATCTTTCTATCTTTAAACCCTCTGTCTTGCTATTTTGCCTCTCTCTATCTCTCTCCCTCCCTCTCTCTCAATCTCGCTCCCAAAAGTTTCATCTGTTTCTTCCCCCTCCTGAGCTCAGCTCCAGCTCACCCACCCAATCCCATGTTCCCGTCCGAGGCTGTATCTGACTGTTTCCCCTTCTTTTCCCTGTCCTCTCCTGGTTCTCCTCCTCCCTCTATTCTCTCCGTTGTTCTTGTTGTATAGTAGCAGTGCTTGTGAGCCCCTCGCTCCCCTTCTCTGTGTCTGGCCTTAGAGCTGCTGAGGGCCTTTCCCTCTCTCTCCCTTTCCCTCTCTCTATCTCCCTCTCTCTCTGCCTCCCTCTCTCTCTCCTTGCCTGCGTCTCTCTGGCTCAGTAGCAGTGGCACGCTGCTTCCTGTCTCTGCCTCTCCCTCTCTCTCTCTCTCTCTGTCTCAGTCACTCTTGCTCGCCCCCCCTCCCGCACTGCGCCGTACTGCTCTCTTCTCGCTATTTCTTCCACCCACTCCCTCTCACTGCCGTAACTCCCTCTCTCTATTTCCCTCCTCTCTCCCCATCTCTATCTATCTGTTTTCCCCCATTACTCTATCCTCCTGCTGGAATCAAAACCTCCCTGATGCTCATTCCCTCTCTCTCTTCTGCCCACTTTTTCCCCCACTCTTTCCCTCTTCTCTCTTTCTCTCTCGGTCCCTCCCTCGTGTCTTTTCCACAATCCGTCCTGCTGTATCCTATCGTCCTTTCTCTCCCAGCCCCCTTGCCAGGGAGAGCAACTGAACTTCAATCAAGATGCCAGTGTTATTAATCCCTGGTTAGCAGCCCCCACCACCTCAGCTCTCATCTGATTATTCCTTTTCTGGCTCAGCTCCTCACAATTAAATGCTGCCTAGGATAAAAGAGAGGTGCTTTTAGAGGAGTTTGCGAGGTGGAGGGCGGTGGGGGGCGTGGTGGAGGGGGCACATAATTGCAACATGTACTGTATAAGAACAGAGATCAGCGCTAGTTTTACAGACACTTGAACCCGCCCAGCTGCGAAACAACAGCCTGCCTGTGAGACGACTCTCCTTGGCCCATTGTGACTGTCAGCAAAACAGTGTCACTGTGTGTACTGTATATCCCCCCGTTGTTTTTGCCATTTTATTTTCTGCTGCATTCCCGCATCTTCCATTTGTTCCAATTATGCGGAGACAGCTGCTATTTTGGGGGTACTCATTCATATTCCACTTCTTGGCTGTCTGGATTAGATTTCTTGTGTCTGACAAGCCCGTATACACCTGCTAGTCGTGTTTCTGCTCTTTCCCCACCCTCCTTGGCTGCATGGAGAATGAAACGACGGTGACCCTGCCAGAGAAAGCTCTTGACGGTTTGCTGTCACTCAGCACTCAAAGCATACTGTATATGTGTTAGTCAGCAAAAGCATCCCCTCTGGCATTGCCTGATTGAAATATGACTTAATTCAGGGACATGTTTGCATACTGTATAGAGAGGTATAAGAGAAACACACACACACACACACACACACACACACACACACACACACACACACACACACACACACACACACACACACACACACACACACACACACACACACACACACACACACACACACACACAGTGTTCCTTGCAGTCATGTTGTCTTTCAGTGAACACTGCATGTCTAAACGTTCCGTCTCCTCAAGGTGACTGATGCATGTCAGACTGAACAGATACCCACTAATACATCTTGTCGCAGATGTTGCACACATTTGCGATATTGACAAACCAACACACACTTTGACAATTCCACAAACCACATTGATCCGTAGTAGTAAGTCATCCAAAGGTCAAAATAGAAAAATAGAACAGATTATATTCTTAACCACTTGAACCCCACCATCCAAATCCATTGTGGGGGGAACATTACCCCAAAATATCCGATCTACGATCCTTATCTCTTTTTAGTGAAGAGTATTGATGTACAGTAGAGGGGAAAAAGTGGTCCAAGTACAGCGCCAACTCAGGTCCAATTTACTAAGTCTAGGGTTTAAGTGATGAAAACATTTTCAACGTTTAAATGAGAATGCAAGTTAGCGTGTTTGTGTGTGCACGGACTGTGTGTACAGGTTGATTAAAGTATCACTATTCACTATATAAAAGTTTGGTAGCTAGCTGTACTCCTTAGTGACTGGAAATTACAGTTCAACGGACAGTGTATAATTGGACATACTTTTACACTGCTGGAAATAATAGCTAATTACAATAAGAAGGTAAAGTAATCAATGATAAGGCTATTCAGATTATAGACTGCAAATTAACATAAAATGTCCCCTTGACTTTTATTCACTTACAGGGAAAATTAACATATTGGCTACTGAATGTAATAATTTTATATATTACTGAGTTGATGTGATCCAATGGATAACACAGTGATTAGAATTTTAAGCAGGTCATTTAATGTAATGTAATGACATTACCGTATAAAACTTCTGTGTGTGTGTGTGTGTGTGTGTGTGTGTGTGTGTGTGTGTGTGTGTGTGTGTGTGTGTGTGTGTGTGTGTGTGTGTGTGTGTGTGTGTGTGTGTGTCAGGGAATTTTGGACCTTGGCCCATACACCTCTTAAAAATTCTCAGCTTTCAAACAATCAGCCACCCACTGTGCAGGGTCCATAAATAACATGGCGGAGAAACAGAACAGTTGCTCATTTTAAAGTCAATGTGGACTAATGAGATCCTGTCGCAGCTGCTGTTCATTTAACTCTTGCGTATACAGCTGATCCAGTCAGACCACCAGTTGCCTCCACTCATATCCACTTTTTCCATATTAACTGTACACATGTGAGGGACTGTTGGTGACTGTTGATGACCCCATGGCCTTTTCTCTAGCGCCACCCTTTGGCCAAAATGTACTGTTGGGTCATGTCCAGTGTTGCCAGATTCTGTGAGAGAAACAAGCAACCAGGTTTAGGAAAACCAGCCCAAAAGAAGCGACTATGGGCCATATACATCATATACATCAGCTATTTGGAAATAGCAGATCTACAAGCTCACAACGCGTCGCGATGTGACGCGTTGTGAGTTTGTAGATCGGCTATTTTCAAATAAAATCTTCCGGGGATATTACAATAAGCAGATCTGGCAATCCTGGTCATGTCATGCGAACATGTATTTAATCAGTGGTTAGTGTTAGAGTTGTGTTGTTAAACATGCAGCCTACAGTATTGTTTGGTTTCACTTCATGTGGTACCAAGTAGCCAATCGCAGTGCTATAGCCACAACTGTCACAGTGGCTACCCTGAAAAGACAGAATGCCCACCCAAAATCAATTAGCCTAAGGTTAACCAACACCAAACCCATGTCTAGATGTAACTGCACTAACAGCGCCTAAACATTAACTAAAGTTAATTCTCGGCAGGAATGACAGCCTGGAATAGGGATATAACAGATTTAATCCAAA
>NC_139946.1:9126960-9256960 GCF_963454915.1 Gymnoscopelus microlampas
GGAAAAAAAAAGAAGAAAAGTTAGACATAGCCGTGCTTGCGGAGGGGAGAGCACCTTAAGCATACAAGATGAGAGACGATGTGAATAGACTACAGAGTAAAGCCAAGGCGCCAACATAAAGGGTGCCATGTTAGTTTAACAGAGAGGGTAAAAAATGACCCTGAAGGGATCTCAGAGATAAATTAATACTCAGGGTCTTACAGTGTGCTCAAGCAGCTAACCTACATGAGATTGGTACTGATGAGATAAAGCAACAACAAAAAAACAAAAAAATTACTTTGGATGCTGTTTGAAAATTCAACACAGGTTTCATATAACTGGTTTCCATTGTTCTTCACTGTACAAATGGCCTAAACAGATTTACAGTATATAATATAGCCTACACAATGCAATGCTGGACCACCGCAGATGCATTTCCATAGAAATAAGTTACACCATCAAAGTATCTCACCTGACCGTATCACCATTCATACATACTGTAATGTTTTACATGTGTGAGAATGACACATATCAGATATTCACACAAGCTAATCCAATAGAAACTAGAAATTCTTCTCAGGATATATAACCGTGCCTCTAATTTGTATACAGAGATAGGTCAATAAATAAAAGTTACTCTGCAGGATTGGTTTGAATAGTAGAAAGGGGCTATCATAGAAAAAAATGTTTTAACAGTTCTTTTCTGCTTTTGACTGCATCCCAGTCCGCTGGCTTTTTAACTTACTAAAATACATTTTCAATGGCTGTGGGGCATGATGGGTTTTAAATACAGCAGCTTCTGTTTGAACACAATGCGATATACTTTATTCTTGGTGCGGTAATGGTATATAAAAAATAAATAAATTAGAAAACATGGTTGTTACTCATGTTGATAAGCAGGTTTCTCTGTGTTATGTCCTCGCAAATTGCCCGCAGTGCTGGACTATGAAATTGCTGCTCAATTTAAACCTACTTTGTGACACTGTTGTATGACATAAATTAAGGATTACCCTTCCCAGCACATTTCCTAACAGCAGAGAACATTAAGTTTCCCTGCAAGAATCATCGCTTTGTCATCTTTGTTCCACTGACTCAAATTAAAGGTTTCCGGTGGTGTTTTTTCACATTTGGTTCCACTTACTGTACGCAATCCATCATTGTCAAATGCAAAAGTACAAAATAATGCTTCATAATGGCTAAAAGGCCAGTACCGTAGGCCCACTGCACTAAAGTAGACATGCTGTACCACCATTGTCACCCTCTCTATCAATGAGCTGCATCTCGGGAGAAAAATAGGTCTAGACTGGTCAAAACCTAGTATTTGGCTAGATTGTGTAATGGGTGGGCCTCCATCCTAGATTAAAATGGCCTTGTGGGTGGGTCGACAGTGGGGTAACATCCGGATATGATTGGCCAACCCATTAGCTTTGCGTAGTGCTCTGATCAGTGCTACTAGATTTTCAGGCTGCAAAGCGGTCTGAAAATCTAGAACATGTAGTTTCTTTAACTGGGACTACTAGTGCAATACTGTAGATAGATATATACATGTAGATACCGCATTGGCCACTGCTGTTCATTGGAGTGATGCGTTACCGTGGCTGCCACATTGGCTGGGGCAATTTTAAGCAGGTGATTTTAATGTAATGACTTAATGACATTACTGTATAGATCTTAGTCTATATGTGTATATGTGAGTGAATCTTTGACCCCTGCCCATACACTTCTTAAAACTTCTCAGCTTTCAAAATATCAGCCAGTAGCCACCCACTTAGCAGGCTCTCGTGTTCATGATGTCCAAGAGCCAGGCACAGTAACTTTACCTAACAACAAAAAGAGAGGAAAGAAAGGAAGGCAAGGGTTGATTGCGTGTCCCTTTTGAGAAGTGAAATCAGTGAATTATAACCTACCTAACAGGCTTCAGGATTAGATGAAGCCATGATAAAATCTGTGTCTCACAGGGGAAGACGCAGAAAACAGAACCAGATGGAAACAGATGATCCGCTGTAGCGACCCAATGGGAATTAGCCAAAAGAAGATGATACTATAGTACTGTAATGTAGGACTATGCAGTATCTGTCCCAAAAATGACTGAAGGGTTCAGCACAATAAATATTTGATTAAGTGATAAACAAACGTAAACATTGATTTATGTAATAGAGTCTTTAAAGGTTAAGCTAGCTAGCTAAAGTTGTATTTGCTGCCTAGCTCCTTACCTTGCCACATTCTGCTTTGCCTGGTGCTTCATCACACTTTTTTTTGCCATTGACTTTCTGCTCCTTTCCTTTCCTTGTTCTCCCTGGCTTTTCTTGTGTCCCTTTTTGGGGGAGGCATTTTGACTTGAGCTGGTGCAGGCTGCAGTTTGCTTTATAGCTATTAGCTACACTCTTGAGCACTACACCACTTGTATGAGTGTTCTGCACAACTGACTTGCCAATTTGACTGCACCATTCACAATAAAAGAGGGGTGTGGTGGGTATCAAATGACAAGTTGAAATGTGTTTTAATGATTATACATTTATTTATCAAATACATTTTATTATCAAATTGGTAAATTGGTGTATTTACTTAGGCCTACTGCTTTTTGCCTCGTGCCCATGCAGTGAGGAAGAGAGAGAGAGAGAGAGAGAGAGAGAGAGAGAGAGAGAGAGAGAGAAAGAGAGAGAAAGAGAGAGAGAGAGAGAGAGAGAGAGAGAGAGAGAGAGAGAGAGAGAGAGAGAGAGAAAGGCAGTGGCAAACACGTCTATGTTACTGCAGATACTCACACTGCGAGGCGTTGTGAGCATGTATACCTGTTTTTTTCACAATGATTGCCTCTTTCTTACGTAATATTTGACAATTTGGCCAATTTGGTATTAAAAAGGTCTTAAAAGGCCCGGACCACCGGCCTTGCGGTCCGGGCACGGCTCCAATGTAACCCGAGTCCCGACCTCAACGGCCTTTGTTGCGTGTCACTCCCCATTTCCTGTCTATCTACTGTACTATCAATAAGAACTTTAAAAAAAAAGCCCCCAAATAATACATTTAAAAAGGGCTTAAAAGTCCACAAATTGTCACGTTAGAAATGTGCAGATACCCAATATACATTTATACTGTATGTTGGTTTGTTTACTGTTGAGTGAGAAAACAATGGTGCACATTAAGCTAATCATCTGGGGAAAATAATTTGGACCTGCAGTTTGGGAACACTGCTGTAGGGCCTACAGGACAGGTACAGTGTAGGCTACTACTGTATGTACTACTACAGCTGCTGATGCAGCAGTTATTATGTAGTAGCATCAAGGTTGTAATATAAGATCCATAACTAAATCATCCTGATTAAGTTTCTACTCCAGTGCTCCCAACCTATCCCAACATGCTTATTGATTTTTTATAATAAACTCAAGCACTGATAGGAAGATTTGATTCTTTTTTCCGACTTGCCATGACGAAAGTATAATGGAAACAAAAGTCTTCCCACATCAGCTTGCATCCATTTGACAAATGCAAATATGTGACTCAGAGTGCAGGTTTTGTACTTGTGAAACAGCATACATACAGTATGTGGAGTGGATATACATTTGTATCGCAAAACTTTACCACATATGTAAATAATTAGTGTGGTTGCCCTAACAGGGCAACCAGACTATAGTACTCTATACACTTTATTCCACTTCAAGATAAACTTTATTTCAAACCGCATCTCCTCCCACAGTTTTTATCCCCCAATGTCGTGCCATATGTCAAAATGACCGTCTTGACCGGGAATCGTGCGCTTGTATTTTGCTAAGGGATTGGTTGTATAGTTTAATTGATATTAATTTATTAGTGCATTAAATTTCCCCATCCGCTTTAATGTAAAAGTGAAAAAACTCAAATTCAAGTATTTTTTTCTCAGAAACCTTAAGAGCTAGAGTTATCAGATTTGGAGGGAAAATTAATAATTTAGTCCGAAATTATAAAAAAAAATATCACACCATTCGGCCTCATGGTGGCGCTATAACAGCCCCCTTTACGTTTTGGCCCGTAACTCTTGAACCGTAGGTCCTAAAATCAAAATTTCTTTTCACCTGGATTCCTTGGGTCACGACGCATCTCCCCATATAGGCCACGCCCATTTGCGTCAGGATAGATTTTTTGATATTAATTTATTAGTGCATTAAATTTCCCCATCCGCTTTAATGTAAAAGTGAAAAAACTCAAATTCAAGTATTTTTTTCTCAGAAACCTTAAGAGCTAGAGTTATCAGATTTGGAGGGACAATTCATAATTTAGTCCGAAATTATTAAAAAAAATATCACACCATTCGGCCTCATGGTGGCGCTATAACAGCCCCCTTTACGTTTTGGCCCGTAACTCTTGAACCGTAGGTCCTAAAATCAAAATTTCTTTTCACCTGGATTCCTTGGGTCACGACGCATCTCCCCATATAGGCCACGCCCATTTGCGTCAGGATAGATTTTTTTGATATTGATTTATTAGTGCATTAAATTTCCCCATCCACTTTAATGGGAATTGCAAAAACTCCCATTCAAGTATTTTTTTCTCGGAAACCGTAAAGGCTACAGTTACAAAACTTGGAGGGGAGGTTAATAGTTTTTTGAAAAATTATTAAGAAAATAATCACACCAGTCGGCCACATGGTGGCGCTATAACAGCCCCCTTTACCTTTTGGCCTATAACTCTTGAACCGTAGGTCGTAAAATCAAAATTTCTTTTCACCTGGATTCCTTGGGTCACGACGCATCTCCCCATATAGGCCACGCCCATTTGCGTCAGGATAGATTTTCCGCCATTTTGAATTTCCTTCAAAACACACTTTTTGCTCCTTTTCCTTCAAATTTTGTCCTAATCTCACACAAATCGGTACACGTGATCTATGGACCCATGCGGTAAAGATATCCAAACGGCATTTTGATTGTCCTTACCGTTCGTCCGTAATTGGCTTCCAAAATTAGTGGGAGGGGCCCGTTTCACCAAAAATGCCAGAAATCACGAACGAAACGTCCGGTCAATCCCAAATTTGAATCACATGTCGAGGATGCTTTACTCAACAAATTCCCAAAAGCATTTCCACTTTGACCCATAGGGGGACCGGCGTCGGCGCAACCACACTTTGCAATTTCCCCGGAATTGCGACGCGTCTAGTTATATTTGTATTACATTAATTGCATATTTTTACAGTGATGGACTACATACTTAAGTCAAAGCAAATTTGCAAAATTACAAAGGAGGGGGGGCATTGCTGCTATCCTTAAGGTGTGTGGGATGCTGCTTTTGCTTCGCTTGGAACAGCTGCGCTTAACAGGACCATCAGTGATACTGTAACTCAGTAAAGTGTGATTGAATATGCATGGCATAAGTAATGGTTCCTTGCTGCTGCTCATCTATTCAGCTCACTCCTTAAGATGCAGACAGCTTCATTGTGGTCAATTCATTATGTAGAAATTATAATTACGCCCTGATGAAAGGCAGGTTCAACACCAAAACATATTAGAACCTTCATTCATATCAACTTTGATAATCAAGTCGTGACAAATTGAATGATGTTGAAGTTTTAATTTTCAAAGTTTGAAGATTACACTTTATAAAAGCAACCTAATCATATCCTCAACTCTTTTGACTTGGCTTTTGGCTCGGTGCTCTTTACTATACACATAACCCCCCTATATGTACCCTATATGAATTACCAATCATATTTTCAGTGTATATATATTTATTTTCTCCCTGCTGAACAGGACCCTGACCAACCTGTGTAGCAACTGCTGAGTTGCTAGTCCAACAACTGAGGCCAAGAGCCTGGGGGACCCAACTGGCCCACCCACTAAGGTCAATTTATGCTTTGTGTGCCAGGTCTGAAATTCACCTCCTTGTTTACGTTTTCTGGTGACGTTGTCGACGTATCACAGACAGTATGAATTCTCAAAACTCAGACACGTAGTTCGACACGTCGCTCAGAGCTAAAATTGACCATATACAGAACTTTGTGTTCATTGCACTCTTTATAGATTTCCAAGCCAAAGCAGCATTCCCAGGGATGAGCGGGTCCAGACGCAGTTTCTGATTGACTGAAAGGGGGGTAGGGAGCGCTCGGCTGCGTTCACTTGGACCGCGCGCGAGGTGGTGTTGACGTCTCGGAGGTACCGAGACTACGGGGGGCGCTGAGTCGGCTGAAGCGGACTTCGCAACGTTCGGCACAGTGACTCGCTCGGCAGTACCTCTCGTGGCTCAAGTCCGCATCAGACGGCGCACTTCCGTTCGGGGTGTCCGAAAACAAGCGCTCCCGCACCGCGCTCATCCTAGGAATACAAATTTAGCAAACAGCGTAGGTGGTAGAGAATGGGTAGAGAGAAAAAAATGACATTTGTGTAGAAACAGAACTCGGTTTGGCTCCTCCCCTTTCTTAGTCCACTTCCTTTCGGGTGCTTCTGTGTTTATTCCTACTAACAACAACATTATATGTTTAGGGCAGTGTTGCTGACTTTCTGTCTGGAGAGAATAGTGTCGAAGTGTCCCTGGGCAACATAACCTCTAATTGTTCCCTGGGCACTGTATTAATAGTGCCCCTTGCTCCTAATAATTAGGATGGGTAAATGTAAAGGAAAAAAATCACGTATGTGTAAATGTACAGTGACAAAAAAGATCAACAGTTGTGACAACTCACAGAAATTTGTGAGGGGAGGAATCAATTGGCATAATGACTAAAATTGCGGAGAAAAAGGGACAAAGACGAAATATAAACAATTATAATTCAAGTGTTGGGAGGAAAGTGGGCGTGTCATAACAAACATGGGAAACATTTTGAAGTTGAAGATTGATTGATGGGCGGATGTCATATTGCTGTTTTTTTTTTTTTGTTTCGTTTTTTTTTGTTGCAATATTTAGCAAAATAGGTGCATAATATGACGTTAAACATGAAGATGATGAGAAAAAAAAAGATAGCATGCAGATTAATTATCGCTTTATTAATATCCTGTTCCACATTTGACCGGACCATGAGCCCAGGCTGGACTATGAATTTATGTTCAAGGGGATGTGGAGGAAAATGATTCCAAACCCAACGTGTTTGTCATTCACACACAGTAGGAAGCTATCAAACTAAACACAGACCCAACAATGCTGGGTGGAGGGGGGGAGGATTTGGCCAACTAAAGACTAAATCCAGGTCAGAAACAGTCAGATTAGCCTCTGATTTGGCCGACAAATTCCAGGAGGGGGCCTGGTGCTTTAATGTGCGAGAAAAAGACAAACCATTTATTCTTTTACAAAAGTAAATTGTATTATATTTGCAATGTCACGATACAGTACACAGAAAGTACACAAAACAGATGATCATATGTACACAAGTGAAAATAAAAAAATATGTATATGTATTTCACAATCAACATGGTAAAAATCCAACATGAAAAGTATGCTTCGTTGGGGAGTTTAAGTAAAATAAGTGTAGCTGTTGCAGAGGTACTTAAACATTCTGTGGTGGTGCATTCTTCAAAGCATGCCATGACTTCAGCAAGGGGAGATTTAACCTAAACCCGAGATGTGAAGGGATTGGACAGAAAGGCGTTTAAAGGCATTTAACATGACCCGTTTGCTGAACCCATGTACAAGCATTCACTTTATACCCTCACACACCAAAGTCCAAATGAAATGGTTCAAACTAAATGGGCAACAACTGGAACAAAAGGGAGGGAAATGATATGAAAATGAACGGTTGAGTGAGAAGGGTGAACAATCAGCACCTTCATCGTGCTGCACCTTCATCATCAGGGCCATAATCACCCAAGTGCATGCTGATTTTCTTGAATGTTCCTTTGGAATGACTGCTTCCAGGACAGCTGAGAAAAACATCAGCTTTCCTTCTCTTTGGCAGAGCTGCTGTGGATGAAGTTAAGAGTCTCAGGCAGCGATTCTACCTTTAAAAGCACAATACCCATTACATGGCTCTATTTCCAATTCACTCACAGGGACCACACACACACGCACGCGCACAAACATACACACAGAGAATACCAAATGAGGCTGTGGTGCAACACAATTTCCCAGATGGTTTCAGTGATACAAAAAAACAAAACAGATAGAAAGCCATCTATTATGCAGAGGGAGGAAAGAAGAATAGTAAAGGCAAATTTATACTTTGTGTTGTACAACAAAAATAAGTAAAGAATAAATTAAGCCTAACAATCCATATGCTTCTTTATAAGAAAAAGAAATATTTCAACAACCTTCACTGCATAGAATCAACTTGCTTTGCACAAATCGCAATAGTTATCGACATCACATTACATGGGGCCACTGCGTGAAAATGGAGTGGACTGCCTGCTAGATGGAGACAGGCTGAGCCCATTACCAACCCAAGTGGGGAGCTATAATTGCAGAGGGATAATACAGTCAGGTTTTGTTTTGTGTCTACACTAATCTAACCTCACCCTGCCTAGCTCGCCCTTTTCAGAGACACATCACTGCAGTGCTGTGATCTGACCAAAACAAGTGATAAACCTCCCCTCTGGGAGGTCGTCGGAGAGGGGATGCTTTATCATTTTGTGTGCCCTGGTGTATGTTTCATTCGACAGCACACACACAGGGAGCCTTTTTAATGTACACATCCATTTGAATTTATATTTGAATTTGAGTGCTGTAGGGGATAAGCCAGAATTAAGTCCTATGAATGACCCCCTCTAAATCCCACTTCTGACGTCTATTTTGCTTTTGTGTGCCTTCTATTCCCGTCTGACAAAACGCCCAAGCGACTTTTTGCATGTCATGATGACACAGTAATGGAAACACAGCTGAAGTTCCTCCAAGTGCCAGCTTCAGTACAACTCAGTTGAGGTTACAAGGAGTGAGACTCCTGAGTCAGCGCAGAGACAATCAACAATACACAGCACAATCAAATTCCTTCACGTTTATGGTCCCCCCATGACCTAAATACACCACTTTTGTTGTCAAGGCTATAAAATAAAGACTATCAAAGCGGAAAAAACAAAGGGTTTATAGGCACGTTGCCTCATAACAAAACACTGGTCTGAATATGTGTAGGATGGTGTTCAGTGCATGATTGAGAGATTTTCTAAATGCAATGCCAAGCAGGATTATTCAACTGCTGTGCTTAGCATGGATTCACTATTGCAAGAAAGTACAGCGCTTGTTCGGTATGGAGTGCATTACTGCTTTTAGCAACAAAATCCCTTTCTTTATGTCCTCGGGGAGACAGAAAAGATGGAAATTCACTTTTTTTCCTTTCTGGTGCTCCCCAAACAACTTGAGCCCATTAGAGCCAACAATAAGTGATACGACCTAAGGCCTCTGGCTCGAGTCATTTCATTATGATTAAGTTAAGCAGAGGGGAGCAGTGCTCTTGGAGTGAAAGGTAAAAATACAGTTTCAAGCACAGTTGTCAAGGCGCATGGCTCAAGAATGTACTGATAAGAGCACAAGGTTCTACATTCACTAAAATAAATCCTCTGGGTTTTGTTTACTGTTAAATAACAAAAAAGAAAGGAAGGAGAATATGGAGACTTTGGACTATGACTAACCAGAGGGACTTCGGTATTACAGTAATGTTTTGATAGACACAAAAACACAACCCAATAAATGGCAAAAAGTAAAAATGTTAAAATACATGTTCAGTTTTTTGTCTCATAAAAAAAAAGAAAACAGAAGGGAAAGTTTGGGAGGTGACCCAAGGTGAAGAATTCTGATGGCAAAGTCTACAATTAGGATGAAGGTCAGGGGTCAGCAGAAGGCCTGCGGTCAGAGGTTTCCCTCATCCAGCATCTTGTTCACGCCGTCGCAGATCCTCTGGAGGTGGCCACGGTAAACTTCAGAGGGCCCATAGAGAGCTGCCAGGAAGTCACAGTCGGCAAAGTGATTGAATACGTGATTGACACGCGAATGGCTCTTGGCCGTCAGGTGGCGGTTGATGGCCTGGTGAAGCAGTTCGCGGCAATCATTCAAAATGGCGCTCATGACGCGCCGGTCAAAGGTGAACTCGATCTGGTGGAAACTGACCGCTGTCATGGCAAGAGTGTGGACCTTTTTCCTGTGAAAGTGAAGGACATGAGAGGTGGTCAGTTTCTATACCAGGCTTAACCTCATCTGTGTGACCCAAAGCAAAATGAAGTCTGTGGGGCAATACTAAAAATGCCTGTGTCTTGATTTTATTCTCAAACTTAAGCAGCTTTGAGCAATATTATTTCACTGTAATTTCCATATTGGCAATAAAAAACATCCTTTTCCACACCTAGCATTCCTGTCGTCGAATGACTCCCAACACACAAATTACTTCTACTACAGTATAGCATTACTGAGATATATAATGGTAAAAGTGAACTTCTGTAATCCCTCTCCTGCTAGCATACAAAAAAGACCAAAATTATATTTCCTCCCGTGTCCCCACTTTAGGGGACTTGGCTCTTGACAAAGACCAGCTTCCTGCAATTTCAACAGTTCTTAAAAACTTCTTAATTCATGATTTGGTTACATAAGAAAAGGTGTCTTCTATGACGTGTGACAAAAGTTGAGTTCTCAATCTACTGAACTGAATCCGAAATAGTTTATTGGCCTAGTGAGTGCATATGCTTAGACAGGTTGCTCGCTTCATTCCCACAATAAAACAACTTGGTAAGAAATAGAATGAAAAACATAAGCATCAGAACAGTCTAAAAATACATGGAATGTATGTCTGTCTGTCTGTCTCCCACGTATCTCGAGAACTGTCCGAGTGATTGACTTCAAATTGGTGTGTATCCCTGAGGTACAGATGGAGTGCAGTGCAGAGTGGGAAGTTGGTCGGATAAGCAGATGTCTATGAATCCACAAATCTGCTTCTGTCTGTGACGTGTGTCCCTTTTATGGCCATAGCATGTATGGAGATCCCATTATGTCATCAAACTTTTCGGTGCCGGCCTACTCTGGGCCATGCATGTCGTGACGATGCAAGTTGGGAATACATGGTCATCATACATGTTATGATGACCTCTTGTCTCCTACTTCCTATAGTGTACCTTCTGTTCTCGCCCAGTTTTATTTGAATTTGATGAAGATGCCTTCCTTCTCCTCCTCGATCCATCTAAACATTACTGCCATTCTTCTATCACATTATTCCATATTAAGGCTTTAGTCCACTTTCTGTTCCATTGCATAAGCTGACACTTACAGTATATTGGCTATACGGCACAAACATTACGCGTAGGGATGTGAACAATGTGTCGACTTTCGACTCCTGCTCCTGTTGATTCTAAAAACAGAAATCTTAAAATCTTTATTTTTTTCATTTCAAAAAAAGTTTTTAGGACTTGTTCAAAAACGTTATAAGCGTTAATGTTTTCAAAAACAGTTCAAAATGTAAAAAAAAATAATGTTTTTCAAATGTGAGTGCTAGTGCATGTCCGGTCTGGTCGTGTGCGCGCGACTAGTTGTTTACTTTCTGCTTGTGCATGCTTGAAAGTTCGCTTGAAAATGGCAGTGTCACATAGGAGTGCGGTGTGGGACGATTTTGTCAAGATTGGCGATAAAACAGTGCAATGCAAATTGTGCAACACAAAGTATGCCTATCACATTAAAAAGAGACACCCAAAGCCTTCACGCAAGCAAAGCAAAATGGCAGACTTCACCGTGAAACCTCGCCATTTTGATGACTGGCGGGCTGAAAAGATCACTGATTTGATAGCCAAGATTATGTTGAAGATGCCCATTAGCGTTGTTGAGGGGAAAGGCTTATGTGAGATAATGGCATTTCTCGAACTAGAATACACCGTGCCTTGTCGCCAAACAATAACAGCGCGACTAGAGAGAATGGAATACAAGAACACTCGCCCGGGTAAAATCCGGCAACCTCGGAACGGTCGCTACCAGGTGCTGTACTCGAAAAGAAATGGGTGCGACCGTGTTTTGAGTCTGACATCATTCTTCCTAATATATCAAACATAGGCCGTAGTTACAGGCTGTTTGCGCTGTCCTCTTAACTGCGCAGCAAAAAAATAAAAATAAACAAATCAATTGGCACATCGATAAATGCTCCCTACCGAAAGGGCATGCATTCCAAATGGGCATCACCCAAGTAGAAATAAAATCTAGAAATATATGAATGAAAAATATGTCTCTATAGAGACAAGGTATACATAACAGGCAGACAGACGGTTCTAGTACAGGTGTGCTACGTGAGTGCATTGTGAGGGAGGGTAAGATTTATTTTTGGCATTATGCTTTTTTTGCTATTATTTGCTCATTTCTTTCTTTGGTCAAAGTGAAAGTGTTTCAGTGGAGGTTTTATAAATACTGTATAAAGTATTAACAAGAGCATGTGACTAAATAATACCTACATTGGATCCATTGGAACACCTGACAGTGACAATAAGGTCTGTGCACTACTAGTGTCCCCCGTCCTCACCTGAAGCTTTCAACAAGCACCAGCTCCTCGTTGCTGAACTGGTTGTTTCTGTAAAGGACGCCCAGCTTCACCACCATCTTGATAAGGTTCTTAATGATCTTCTGGGACTCTTTGCGGTTACGCGTGTACTCCTTGGTAACGCGGTAGAGCTCGTCTAGCACCTCGCTGCTGGTGTCATCGATGAACAGGTTGGCCACACTCTTGGTAGCCATCTTGCTCATCAGCTTCTTCTGCGCCTGTAAGGCTAAGTTCTTGGTGCTGAAGGAGTCCATGGTCAGATCTGCAGAGATTGGTGAGAGATGAAGAGAGGGATTTAAAACAATTTAAAACTCCCATTCTTAGCTGGTTCCAGAGAGCTCCTAAAGTTTAGGACTCTATTCGTTTAGGACCTAAACGAATAGTGTCATACTTATATGATCAAAATATACACCCTCGGCAGGAATGACAGCCTGGAATGGGGATATAACAGATTTTGGGCTAGAATTGGACTGGGATGCCATTTGGGACAATGTATCCGGTGCATCAAAAATCCAAATCATCATATACATTTTAAGTTTTGTCACAGAGCATTTGTAACACCCAGAATCAGGCATCGAATGGGAACGGATTGGCACCTGACCCATATTGCACATTCTGTGCCCCGGGAACCTTGGGCTCTTTTGTCCATATGGTATGGGAATGTCCGGGATTATGGAGTTCTGGAAATGGAAATGTGTTGGGGACTTTAACAGACTTAATGGAAGTAAAACTGCCAATGGACCCGTTCGTACATCTTTTGAATGATGACTCTAAACTGGCTCTTACTGGAAAGTCACGCAAAGTCTGGCTGGCAGGACTTACAGCAGCCAAAAAGATTATAGTCCAACGCTGGAAACCTCCACATGACTTATCCAGACCACACTGGCTAAGGAGCTTTTTGGACATTGCCTATCTGGAATTGTCGTCGGCAAGGATTAACCATGCTCAAAAGAGCACAATGTCACTATGGACAAACCTGATGATATCAGATCTGAAAGACCTGCTGACTCGGTGATGCAGTGGATGAGTTGTGTGATGCTTGATTGATGGAGTGGTGGAGGGAGGGCGGGATAGAAAGGATTGGGTGAGGAAGAGTGGGAAAAGGGAGAAGGGTGGGGGATACTGAGTTCAATGATGATGATTGAACAAAACAAAAAAAACGATTTAAAACGCATTTTAAATCTGAGGTTGTTTTTCTTTTGTATACTATTTAAATCGTTTTGAGAAGGAATGCTGCCATTTGTCCCAAAGTGACTGCAAAAGATTGCTGCCATTTGTCTCAAAAAGCTTTATACCCTGTACATATAACATGTATAACAACACAATGTGACAAAGCTCCGTTTACACAATGCTGTGCCCCCTACAACTGTATATACATTCCCCATTTTAACCGTTTTTATTATATTTTTACAATTGCTTTGGCAATGTAAACGTATGTTTTCTCATGCCAATAAAGCTCCTTTGAATTTAATTGAAATTGGGAGAGATCCACTAATTACCTAAATTCAAAAGAGAGCATTTAAATGTCATAATCACCTAGTGATCCTGACATGCTCCATAACAAAGCCCCCACCTACCGAGAAGCCCTCAGCCAGCTGGTTCTGGGACTCTGTTCACAAAAGCAGAGCCACCACACAGAAACCCCGCTAGACTAAACCAAAGGATAGGAAATCAAAGAGAAAATACTACCTGACATATTGGAAAGAATCAACCAAAAACCACAGCAAATTGGAACGCTATTTGGCTGTAAACAGAGAATACACAGTGGTTGAATACGGTACCTGAGTGCTGTGACTGATCCAAAACTAAGGAAATACTTGATTATGTACAGACTCAGTGAGCACAGCTTCGCCATCGAGAGAGGCCGCCACAGGCAGGCCTGGCTCCCAAGAGAAGACCAACTGTGTACCTACTGCACACACAAAATGAGGTGGAAACAAGAGTTGCACTTTTTAACTACCTGCCAAATGTACCAAGACTTCAGAGACACATATTTCCCACTGATTAAAAACAAACACCCAAAAAGAAGTTTTGAAAACATGACCAATAACAAAAAACATCCAGATCTGCTACAATGTGCAAACACAGCAGCAAGATTTGTGAGCTGTTGTGACAGGAAAAGGACGTCCAATGGAATACAACCACCGTAAAGATTGACAATCATCTGTGTATCGAGACAGAGAGTGAGAGAGACACAGAGAGAGAGAGAGAGGTGGGGGAAGCACATACTACAGAGCACTAGATAAAGTTGCAGAGACAAAGGAAAGAAAGGAAGGAAAATCCCTCTATTTAACACAAATCTGTGTGGGCGTGTGCATGTGTATGTCCTTCGTGTATCTGAACCGGCCAACTGATCGACTTCAAACTCTGCATGTGTGTTGCCAAGGAAGGACCCAAGGGTGTCCGTGTGAAGTCCGTCGGATCAGCGGTTCTCCAAAGAATATTGATAAATCCGCTAATCCTCATATATATGGAGAATGAGATCTGTCTGTCTGATGTCGTCAATATGACGTCATAGTACTGTTGTCATAGAATGGCCTCCAAGTCCTATGATAATAGGGTACCACTACTGCAGTACTCTGACAACGGATCCTACGGGTATTGCATAACCCGAAGGGGGGCATGCTTCCGAAAGGGCATCGTCTTAGTCTCTCTATAAGTTCACTCGCTGTGAGTGAGTGTGTATCATTCCGTCCTTTGCGTATCTCAAGAACCGTCCGACCGATCACCTTCAAACGTGCCGACGACCGAGGGGAGTGCACGGTGTGAAGGCGGTCGGACTCAAAGTGCTATGATAATGGGTACTACCACTACACTAAGTACTCTGACAATGGGTACAATGGGTACAATGGGCACAAGGGGTATTGCATAACCGGAGTGGCATACGTTCCCAATGGGGACAGCAGGCATTGTCCTAGTTCAGCGGTTCCCAGACTTTTTAGGCATTGCGCCCCCTTCTACATCCTGGGCTGTCCCACCCCCTATCCTTAGAAAAATAGCCTATTTATAGCCACGTTGAAGGCATCACACATGCACAAATAATCACAAAACATGTAAATAAATACAAGAGAGCACAGAAACATGTACATTGGAATGAATTTAAATTGAAACTACACTGTCGAAGTTTAAATTAATTGCGACAAAGTTACACACATAAGGCAAGGCAAGGAAAGGGTTTTTGTATAGCACATTTCAACAGCGAGACAATACCATTTGCTTTATTGTGCTTTACAAACGTCACTTTTAAATAGCAAAGAGGAAGGATGAGGGCAATGACACACGCACAGGCTCATTGGCAGAGGGCCACCATGAGATAAGATGGGGGGGGGGGAATGTCATAATTGAGCCCATAAAATGAAAGAAAATCATTAAAATGAATGAAATTGCAGCTGAAGAGCATTTTGGGTACATTAATTCATTTGTTAAAATGAAAGTTTTTAATTTTGGATTAAGCTTTTACCAAAGTTTACAAAGGAAATGTTTTAATTGCATGCTTTTACTTCATGAAAAAACCCATTTGTTGGTTTAATGGTGTATTATTATTATATCCATTAAACCACCATTACATTTTTATTTTCGCACCCCACTTTAGGAATCCCCGTTCAAGAAAAGCAAGGTACTGTACACAACCACAAAGACACAATGAAGGAATGGTTTCTTACATCAGATATTCAATTCAGAATAGTGTTTATAATGGCAATAATGAAACAATGCAAAGCATGATCCTTTACATGGAAAGAATGTACTCACTGTATGGCATCAAAGTGATCAAGACCTTTTTCCACTGCTGTTTTTTAAGCACAAAGCCACCCACTGTTTCCTTTATGAGACAGTGAGTCACGGTAGCTGTCAAATTAGTCCAAATATCCCTCTGGGCATATGAACATCTCATACTAGGTACTGTAGTGATGAGCATATTGTATCATCATAGGTACCATGTACCATGAATTAAAAAGAGCTAAAGTACAGGAAACCAATAGGAATGCTTCAGTGAGTGTTTGTATAATTGTGTGTGCAGGAAAGTGCACAACAGACAGTGCCAACTCACACATCATTGATTTATTTATGCATGTGGCGGTTTTCCCTTTGTGTGCATGTGTGTGTTAAACCAAAGTGACTCAGAGGAAGGCTGTCTTGATGCCAGCCCATAAATACATGGGGTCAGAGGAACCATGGGCTTTCACATCCCTATATCTTCCTCCATCAAATGAGCCAGGAGGACCATTTCGCTGATCACTTCTTCAGCTCCCAAAACGCAGTCCCATTTCAAATAAAGTAACATCCTCAGTGTTGATTTAGCTCTGAGAGTGTGAAAATGTATCTATTTGTATCAATGTTTTACACACTCAAAGACAGTTGTGGAACATGACTAAGTACATTAATGAGGTATTTTTACTTCACATTTTCCGGACTTTATACTTCTACTCCACTACCTACTGTATCAGGGGCCAATATTGTCCTTTTGACTCCACTAATTATTAGAAACTTTTGTCATTAGTTACTTTGCAGATTTGTATTATTATTACAAAACATAAGATTTGGCACTTACGCACCATTTTATACATCAGCTGAATTTTGAATACAGGCTTTTTACTTAATTCTAATTCTACTTTGTGGTATTGCTACAGTACTTACTACTTCTTCCGCCACTGCTCTTATATTAGAGTTAAATGAACACCGAGTATTTTTCTGTGTGCGCCCACTTCAGGACAAAGTAATCTAGCAAACTGAAAGAGAGCAGCATTGAGCATTCCACACACAACAATGTTGCAAAGTGAAGTGGGACACAATGTTGAAAAATAGGACAGAAATTGCTCTGTTGAGAATAACTACAATTTCCACATTTCAACTACTAGAGGAAACAATGTTTCAGATGGCCCCAGACAGTACAGTACACTACGTATGCTTTCTTGCAGTGTGGACAATCCTTGGCCTCCATGAATGCTAATGCATTGTGTATAGAAAGCATGTGTTCACATCTATTCATCTCAGAATGCAATGACAACATTCAGCAAAATAATCAATATATGATTTATTTATGCCGTGTTGTGTAACATTGTGGAGTTCCACACACACACACACACACACACACACACACACACACACACACACACACACACACACACACACACACACACACACACACACACACACACACACACACACACACACACACACACACACACACACACACACACACACACACACACACACACACACACACACACACACACACACACACAATTAGACAACATTTCATTTCCAATTGTCATGAAGTGTTTGTGCAGAGTCAGACCAGTGCCTGGAGCATAAACAGTGATGATCATACATACATACATGTGCACACTATAAAATGAACTGCAAACACATGGTACGGAGAACATTCATGAAAAAGAATTGGGGCGAATGTAGTATGAGTGGACTGCAGCCCAGGCACCAAAGCCTTCACTCCAGGAAGAGTAGATCCAGTCCCATTCAGTGCACCAAACATTAGAGATCCCACATCCACCCCTATTCCAATTAAATGTGCATTATGCATAATACAGTGGAAGAGGAGAGAGGGATGTTTGCCATTCACTAGGATAGATTTAAAAATACATACAAGGCAATCAACCATTGTATATGAGTTAATTTAAACACAACTAGCCTATGCCTATGCAGAGAACTAACAGGCTCAACAGTCAGACCTTATTTTCTTGATGCATTTCTTTGTCAATAATTTGCTAAATGTAGCCTACTAGATTGATTGATTGATTTTATTTGGTGACATAAAAAAGAGCACCAAAGCACTTTCTGACATACAGGCAATGCATCACTGAGGATGAAAACACAATACAGCCTGGGGGTTTATTGTCTCCGCCAGGCCAAAGGCATGGCGAGAGAGTATGTTTTGCACCCCGTCCATCCGTGTGTCCTTGTGTCCATCTGTCTGTGAGCAGCTAATCTCCGGCACCGTTGGCCCGGTCGCTGCGAAACTGTGCACACACACTCCACGGATGCCAATTCAGAACCTCTGGCCCAAGTTTTTGACATGGGCCTGTTATAGCGCCACCAGGGGGGCGATTTGTGCAAAACCCATTTTTCCTACAGATTTTATCCAAACGTCACGCAAATCGGTACACAGTATCTCTATAGTCATGTGATCAACACGGATCTGTCTGATTTTCAATATTCCATCTTGATTGGCTAAAGTTGGCTTCCAAAAGTTTGCAGGATTGGCCTGATTTGAACAAAATGCCTCAAATCATGAACGCAGCATGCGATTTCCGTGAAATTGTGCACGCTCATTCCCACTATGCCAAGGAACAAAAGCCACTTCAAAACGTTCAAATCAGCCTCATGGTGGCGCTATAACAGGCCGATTCACGTTTTTACTTATAACTGCACCGATCTGCGTGAAACTTTGCACGCATACTCCCTAGAGGCCAAGGAACAACCTTTGGTCTGCATTTTTCACATCTGCCTTTTAGAGCGCCACCAGGAGGCCGACTTTTGGAAAACACATTTTTTGCTCTTACTCCTTCACATTCTGTCCAAAAATCACGTAAATCGGTACACAGTATCTCTATAGTCATGTCATCAAGACGGATGTGTCCCATATTTCATATTCCATCTTAATTGGCTAACAATGACTTACAAAGTTTACAGGACAGGTTTTCAACAAAATGCCTCAGATCATGAACACAGTGTGTGATTGCCATGCAATTTCACACGCACATTCCCACTAGGCCGAGGAACAAATGCCACCCTTTTCACATTGGCCTGTTATATCGCCACCAGCAGGTCTAATTTAACAAAACACATTTTTGGAACAAAATGCCTCAAATCATGAATGCAGTGTCCGATTGCCGTGAAAGGCCTAACAAAGAAATGGCACCCTTTTCACATTGGCATATTATAGCGCCACCAGGAGGCCACAGTAACCTACCTGACCTGGCGGAGACTTGTGCTCCGAGGAGCACTTTTTCTAGTTTCCATTGTGGTCTTCTTCAACAAAAAAACACTCAACAACATAACAAACGACAACACAGCAACAATACATTAGACAGATATACATCAAAAACTAGACCAATACATGTGCAATCAATGCAATTTTACATTATTTTAAACCAATAAATGTGCAGTCAATACATTTCACCTATTTTAAATAACATGCTATGTACCTACACTACAGATGACAGCCACAGAGGAACAAATTAATTATATTTGAAATATTATCAACTTTAGATTACAATAAGGGATTCATTTCCAGATTTCCCGCACAATCTTACCCCACATGCAAATTACAGAGCATTATTGTAAGTCTATATGACCGACAAATTGCTTATCTGTATGCAGGCAAGTAATAAACTAGGTACTATTTAGCTCAACAGACAAAGTGAACAAGGAAACACCCCTGCTGTGTCGTGTGCCTCGTGATCTTTATTCTTGTCAGTAGTAGGCCTACTGGAAGGCAGTATGACTTTCATTCCTCTCACTCTCTCTTTGCATTCCCTCTCTACGAATATCAATAAGACTCCTTGGAGAGAGGCAGCGGGATGCTTCCCAAAGAGTATGAAGAGAATGGAAAAGATAGAGAGAGAGAGAGAGAGAGAGGACGAAGAGAGAACATTACACCTCTATCTTGAAACACCAGGGAAATTTAGTGTTAGTGTTGAAAAAGAGAGGTGATTTATATACCAAGTCTCCTGTTGCATTTAAGTGTCCCTTTCTCCTTGCCTCTATGATGAACATGTAATCAAGGTTCTACAAAGCGTTGAGCTGGGATCACTATGATGAAAATCATGGAGAAAAGCTTTAGATGTTCATCGCTCTGTTTATCCGTGGACAATTTAGACAAGAAAGGATACAAGAAGGGATACTCTACTGTCACCCTCAATCTTATGGATCATTTCTAGGCTGTCTCAGAGAGCCTGAGCCGTCACTGTAAATGAGTACTACTAGTTCACAATGATATTGCATTCTCGGTTGATCACAAAGGAATAATGCATGCTGCAGTTCTCCAAACAAAGTCCTAAATTATGCTCGCTCCTTATCATTAATAGTATTTTATGTTTAAAACTAATGCTTATTTCGTCAGTGACTCGTCATATTGCTTTGGCGGTTGTTTGCAAAGGAATAATGCTGCATTTGCAGTTCTCCAAAGTCCTAAATTATGCCCACTCACAATCATTAATAGTAAATTGTGAACTAATGATCGATACATTTTTCGAATATTTTCTTTTATTGTTTACTATTTTGCTATCTCTTTCATTCGTTTTTTACTGGAAGATTGTGTGGTATGGTCTCTAAACAACTCAGTTATGTGTGCAGTTGCCTGTAGTTTTCCTGGAAGATTCTGCCTTCTGCTGGAGCACCCAGATCAGTCCATGCAGAGATGGCAGGGAAACCCCATTAACAATGCACTGTCGCATTTTGCCTAGTTAGGGCAAGGTCACACATGATGTGTGAATGCAGGCGAATAATCATCGTCTGCAGAGGCTAGATTTGCATCTCGCCATGCTGAATGAAGGCAGCGCAGGGTCTGACACATATAGAAATCGGTTTGCTGCTTTGTAGTCTGTTTGAGTGGTTGTGGTTTTTGGTCACATGTGGTAAGAAAATTATAGCCAATGGCAGCCAAGTGGGGTCAACCACACACACTTCTTTGCTCTTGGTTGAGGTCCGGTAAATGTTCACCAAAGTTGAACAGACTCAATATGTGAACTAGGAAAAACTATCTGTAAAACTTCCATTTTATTACAGAAACTGAGTTAGGTTCATGTTTATGCAAAGTAAGGGAAAGGTTTCATTATTCTAATGTCCATATTAGTAATACTACAGGCTTGTATTGTTCACAAAAGGTAATTTAAGGTAGTTTTTCTGGGGTATATCCTAATATCCAAACTTGTCATGGTGTTGTTTAAGAAGCAGATGACCTTTTCATAACTAACTAACAATTAATTCATCTTCTTATGTAATGAGTAATGACTGTTGTCATTTTATGAGACTATATAGCGTTGTTGGTCCATTTCTTTTGTTTTTCATTCTATAGTTGTCATGGTTCTCAAAATGTTGTTTGACAACATGAAGAAATAAAACCAAAAGGCACCTGTTTGAGACTCTCAGCATATTGCCTATTCAAGCCTAGGGCTGTTACAGTCAAAGCTGTCAACATTACAATGCCGACGAATAATACCTCAGAGAAATAGAAGAAAGAAATAGAAGAAAGAAATAGGGATAGCTAAGAAGAAATAGGGAGGAGAGAAAAAGAAGAAGGAAGTGTTTGTTTTTCATGCCGTCAATCCAAACACTTTCAACATGTGATGCGATTGGCACTTAGGAACATCTCTGTCTGTGCCTTCACTCAAAGCAAAAGAATGACATAACACCCCCCCCCCCCCCCCCCCGACGCCCTCATGAAAAAGACTGACAGATATCCTCACCCTCGATCTCTCATTTTCTTTGCACATCCTCGCTCTCCCTCTCCTGCTCCCCAAAGGGAGAGGAGTAAAGCCTTCATAAAAAGGGCCCTGTGCTTAGAATGATGAGAAGGTTTTCGATCAAGGATTCCTTAAGGATTCCTTTTCCAGTGACTTTGCAGCATGAGAGTTGTTAGTGCCAGATCTAAAATATGTGTGAGTAGGCTGGTGCCCAGGGAGAGAGGCCAGCCAACCCTGACACCCCATCTCTCACCGTATTTATGGTGACAAACTTTAATCGATTGAAGGCGGAACGAGACATGACAGCGTCAACAACTGCTTTGTGTTCAGGCAAAATACTTAAGCCTCGGTCAGCAGCTCGCCTGCAATCACGTAAGCAAATAAAAAAGCAGATGCAGATACACAGCCGTGTGTGCGTGCATAGTACACAAACCTCGAAACCTTTATATGGGCCCTGGCTGGCTGGTTGAATGGTATTAAATGATATCAGAACCAGAGCCAACCAGCCAACACCTGCTCAGCATAATTAGAGAGACTGTTATACAAACAAAGGAAAATCAACAACTAACACCTCTGTCAGAATAGGCCAGTATACATTCAGCCGTGACAACATACAGGCTAATAGCTGAAGGCAAACATGACTCATGGAAATGAAACTGGAACCTAGCGCTGTTCAAAGCTCTCTTTAGTGATAGCCAATGACTACGTCTGGCTCTTTCACTCTGGCACACTCACCCCTTTGTATAGGTGCCTATAGGCCTGTGTGGTCTCCTTCACAGTATAATCATCAGTTTTAATATACTGCAACTCTGAGATCATTCAAATGAAACCAGGTCCATTTAGATCAGAGATTACTCTCTTAAAAGGGTGTACCATAAAATATATTTTCAATTAAGGATACCAATTCTATAATCCAATAAGGACAGAACTCCACAGAGATCATTTATCAGCTTCAAATTGACAGTGTTACACTCGGCATATAGACCTATTTAACACTTATTTCAACAAAAATATCACTTACAGTCACAGTACATCCCCTTTTAGGTTAAATTAACATTGAGGACTTTACTGTGTAGCCTGACTAGAGGCTATGAAAGGACGTGAGAAAAAAGAAATGGTGCAGGCTCATAAGACGGGAAATGTCCTGGGAAATGTCCTTTAATATCTAATAGCCACATCAAGTCAATAATAAAGTCAACATATTTTCGTCTTAAAAATCAAGCAAGAGTTGTTCAAACAAGACTTAGAAAGACGTATCCATGCCTTTATCTCTAGTAGGATAGAATATTATAGTCTTCTCTCAGATCTCCCCAACACAGCTATCAGTCAGCTACAGCTCATTCAGAATGCAGCTTCTAAAAAGATCTAAGAACGCTGGACACATTTATAAATTCTCAGATCTCTGCATTGGCTTCTAGTCACAGAATTGATTTGAAAATATTGGTGATAATCTTTAAATCACTTTAGTGCCAATATACATCTCTGACGTACATTATGAACTCTCAAAAAGTCTCAGATCGTCCGGGACTGGTCTAACAAAACATGGTGAGGCAGTGTTTAGCTAATTAGCCTGGATAATTACTAAAACGTTTATGTTCTTTTATTAAGAACAATTTTCTGCTTAAAATATTCACCTTCAACCTGTTTCTTTTTAAAATAGGTTATTTTTGTCTGCTTTTAAATGCCTTTTATGTGCTTGAATGAATGACTTTTTATGACTGATGTAAAGCACCTTCAATTGGGTATGAAATGTGCTATACTTGGCATGAACTTGCCTCGTCTAAAGTTCAGGGACAGATAAAGCAGGACACTGGGGCAAACGCATCCAAGCACTTAGCTCCAGTTGATAGTTGTTTGGGAAGATTCCAGGTTGCAGCCTCTGCACTCGCTTGTCACTCATACTTACTCTGGTGTGTGTCAGGTGAAAAGGGGCCAGATATTGGATACACCTGTAGCTCTCGCACAACCAGATAATCCCCAATACAAGTGAACAACAGACCATCAAAGTCTTATTAAGGCCCACACAAATTTCAAAGACAGGTTCACTTGGGCATGACAGATGTTTACATCAGCCTGGAACTCTATGAAAAGGGATACAATCATATTACTACATGAGAAATTCTATTGTTTGGTTATGGCCATCCAGTGGTGTGTTCTACCGTGTTAAGTCAATTCAACCATGAAACATATTGGTTATTCAGATGCAAACACACGATTCCCAATGAAGCAAGTTGATTTTATGTCATTTGAAAACATTCCAATGCGAAAACATGTCACTGGACTTGTTCACACTGTGTATCCCTTTCAATTAAAAATAAAGTCATTTTCTATATACATTTTTTCACAACAACCATTACACTGTGGGGTGTTTCCAGTTCCACCTCTATAAATACTATTTTATACACTTCTACACTCCTGCCAAAATTACACAGACACTCACAGGAAGTGCTTTGCTTTGGACCCTGAAATGTACATTGTTTTATTTTTCTTGAAATGTATTAGCGAAGCCGCAAAAACAAGCTACTGTATGAACAGATGCTATAATTACCACATACGTAGCTAACAGAGGTGTCGCCAAAAATATTCAAAAAAGGTACACAGTATGACTTTAAACTCAACCCTCCATCTTCCAAGGCTGTACACTTATGCTACACCTGCACCACAACACAAGGCCATGAAAATAACTTCCGTTGTGTTGTATAGCATGACTTAGAAAGTGACACAGCTGACATTCCTAGTTGAATACTGTCACTTGGACCTTCATTTCTCCAAAACCATTACTATACTATCACTTAATAATTTGGTTATGAAGGAAAGGAGGAATGGACAAACATTTGAAGGTTTAGTATGGTTGTAAGAGACGTCACCTCAGGGCTTGGTCAAGGCCAAGGTTGCCTAGGTATTTAACACGGTCGTTGTGGCAGAGGAACACAGTTTTTTGACTGTGTTTCTTAAGCTGGTGGTCTGTATCCTGTGCGTTTGACTGTTTATTTATTGATGTATTTATTGTATGCTGAAGTGACAGATTGGCTACAGAGAATAAATATATTTTGTTTATGAACTCAACGGACCTTTTGGGCATCGGTTATTGAGCACACGTCTGAACTTCCTCTGCAACCAGTAGTACCTTAAGTATAGGACTTGGGCACTACAATGGTAGTGGAGTATACAAATTGTGTTATGGTCATTTACATATCGTGGAGTAAAAATGGCAAAATTCACTGTTGGTTAGAGTGTAAAACCAAATGTGTGTGTAGCTTTCTGTATGTGCCGCAAAAATTGCCAGAGGAGTAGCGAATGAAACGTATATAAATGCATATTATAACGATAGATATACTTTAGCTGCACTTACTATACTGCATGTTGCCTTTTGTCAACCACATGAATTAAAGTAGTAGTAGTAGTAGTTGCTTGGCCAATGTCCTGAAGATTATTTATAACTGAATGCCTACCTATTCCTCTAAATCACTGGGTGGGCCTAAATAAAGGCCAGGTGAACTACTTTCTGTATGCTTTATATATTCACTTACATTCTCTGATGTTAGTAACCTGTATTTGCCTACCACAAATTCCTGAAAGGAGTTTTTGTGTGTGTGTGTGTGAGAAGTAATCAGGACAGTGGGGCTACATTCAGAATCTGAATGACCTTTATTTGGCAAGTGTCTTACAGTATAAGGAATTTGTCCTGGTTTCCTAGTGCTGCACTCTTTCTAAGAAGAGTACTAACAAGCAGAACATCGTGAACTTGCTGGTAAAAAGACAGTGTAGATTCACAACAGTGCTGTACTATGTATCCATTTCAGTGTTCTTATACTATTGAGGAAACAGGATGAATACTTGCGATAATTAACTGTTCTTGGGAGCTACTGGCGGTGCCAGTACCATTCAGTAGAAAATAACATTGTTCTGTTCAGTTCTCACTTTCAGTTATAACTTACATTATATCAAACGCTCAGAATTTCAGGGTGGAAACTTTCCTTTAATCCAATATAAAAAAGACTGATGGGCTGTCAGTGTTTCAAACTTGGGTACCATAATGTGATTAGAAATTGGGCCTTTGTCAAATCACGTGTACCTGTAACAGAGGGGTGAGGGGTCTGACTGGATTCATTGACTATGTGGTTTCAGGGGCAAAAGTCTTGATTGTTTTTCCAAACAGTGGGCTAGAATCCAAACAAAGTTTGTTCACTTGAAGGGGTAAGAACAGCTCCCCAAATCCCCAGATCTTGGTACACAAAGCTATTCACAAATGTCGCCAAGTTTCTGCAACAACAGACAGATTGAATCAATACTGGAGACTGGTAGGCAGTAGCTATTTACAGGGGAAATTATATTGTCCTACTTTGTACAATAGCCTGAAAAATTACTTCTGGGTAAAAAGAAAGATGTGAGCCCATACATTATAGCAAGTTTGAAGAGCACTGAATTTGAACCAAACTAGAACATCACAGGTTACATTATATGACGAAAAAAAAACTGTAATGGATTTTCCCCCAGCTTTAGGACATAAACTTTATGCCCTTTGAGACAATAATCTTTGTTATTGGTAGATGCCCGTTTTGTGTTCAAAGAGGACTTATAACCACTCACTGAACACAACCACTTTTAACAGCTTTTGAGGAACACTGAGTGCTGTTGCAATTTAATCTTTCATCGAGTTTTGTAGCATTACTCCCCCTTTCCTCTCCCCTCTCAATCTGTTGCATAACATACTGACTGTACTAATAAGACTGTACTTTACTATGTGGTGTAGTACAGGTGCATGTGTACTGCTGCTCTTGCATATGTGCATATCTCATTGTGGCATGATATAAATGCCATGTGCATGGTAATGAGATAATGGTTCATAGGTATGCTTGAATACATGCACCATGCATGATATGGGCACTTATATGCATTCATGTAACATATTATTAGATCTCATATGATGAGCATGTGGAGTCTTTCATCTTCCCATTTGTGTATGATGTATCATGGAGATCTGCTCATAAGGTAGAGAGTCAGCCTCTTTAAGAAACCAGCCCCAACCTGCCCTTTTTTTACAGTCTTTGCAGATCTGCTGAAGCCCTCTGAGCAGTTAATAATTAACGTGCCGGCATATAATGGATCATGGATTAATAATTTAGCTCGCCGATTTGGAGAAAAATAGACCTGGAGGCTGGTTGAAGTCTGCCATGATGCAACAGGTATGGCACAATAAATGAAAGGACAGGGATAAAAGGTCAGACTACTAAAGTGTACAGTAAGTAAGCTAGGAGCCCGCAAAATTAATTCAGTAACATCAACTTATTCTCATGCATGTGCAATGAGGCTGGGAATAAAGTAGCAAAATCATTCCTACGGCGCCCTGGGGCCAATGGAACACAGTCAACGAAAACTCGCAATTTATCATGAAGATTTAGAACCGAGCAGTATCTTCTTGTTAAGTACCAATACAATTGTGGTGTCTCGGCAGTCAGCTATAATGCATTTGTGGAAAAAGAGAGGAAAGATGTTGGCTGTTGAACATAAAGTCTACTCTGCTGTCATGTGATTACAGTTTAACTGCTATCTAAACCAGTATGCCGTTATATATATACACAGTAGTACTAGCACATTGTCGAAAGCATTATAAATAATGCACAACATAATGAAAGCATTAACCAATGCTTGATCTTTAAGTATGGGGGCCAAAGACATTTAGATTATCCTCACTACACAAGTGCAAGGCACAATATGATGAATCCTTCACCTCATTCCCAGAAAACATAATTTGTTAATTTGATTTACTTCTTCACAAAGGCCACTTCATGTGGAGCAATTACATTCGCTCTCCAGGAGAAAGGTTAACACGTGTGATTGTCTATTGTTGAATATCTCTGTCCCTATCTCACATACACATGAACACACTCACAATAATGGCATGATGTCTGTAAGTAATGTGGCTTGCCCAACAGCTCTGCTCTTTCCACCTCAAGCAACATACTTTAGGTTTCCAAGGCAACAGAATGCCACCTGCCCAGACAACTGAACTTTGTAGCCCAGTAAAAGCAGGTCAGACACCTCTCGTTCTTGTCAATGAGTTGCCATGGATCCACCTCAGCAGGAACAGCAGTAACTCCACCATTGTTGAACAGATAAATCTTTTCCCTTTCTTAGGAGAGCATGTGCAGGAAGGCAGAGCTGAGAGCTTGACTCTATTGTCAGCTTAGAAAAACAGAAACTCAGATAACTGGATTTTCTCAAATACAGAGGCTAACCAACCTTACCCAACATCAACTTACTGGTTATCTGCTACTGCAGTACCAACTGAGATTTGGGCTGCAGAGGAGACAAATGACAACAGGGGTGGTAGCAGTGAACACTAAATCATTTCACCAACAACACAGTTGATTTAAGCAGCGAGACAACTCTGACTCCCAATTCAAGGTCGTAATTCACTTGACATGTCTGTTAAGGCTGCTATGCCCGATAATTTGTCTTGCTACCTGCCAGAACATAACCTACACAGTGGGGCTATTCATCCAGAATGAAGCCTTGTTCAGAGTAGAGGCTATAGAATGTAAACAGAGAAATGTGTTGCAAAACATATCAATGTTGGCAAAACATATGGGCTGTGCTTTCAGCCTGTGAATTGATAGCCTGCCACTAATGCATTGCAGTCAAAGTAGGTTGAGCTTATCTCCAAAATTGTGATAACACTTAGGCTACTGATAAAAAAAAACTTTGCTGTTTAACTGTGTAGTTAAAAAGACAGCCGGCAAACTGTGAAATGGTCACATATAAATGTGATGTAAATCCGAATTTAGATATTTTAAAAAGTCTCCTCTCATTTTATGTCAACGAGGCAAAGTGCAATTTATTTCAATAAAACTTTAAGACCCATTTAGGGTCTTAAACCTTTATTGAAATAAAAAGGGAGCGAAATGTTCCTTGTAAATCCCCCCTGATTGTAATTTGACCACGGCCTACAACAGTATGTGGTCTCCATCTTGATGTTATGTTTCAGTAAAGACTGCTGAAGCGCACAGATCTACAGTACATCAGTGGTTCTCAACCTGTGGGTCGGGACCCCCAGGGGGGTCCCCACATGATTGGGGGGGGGGGGGTCCCCAGGTGACAGTTAAGAGACAATTTAAAATGTAAATACAAAATAAATAAATAATATGAAAAAAGACCATTACTGCATCAAAAGTAATCAATAAACTATACTACAGTATAAAAAGTGGTCAAACATTAGACAAATTAGCAAATAATATAAGAAAGAGGCACAAATTGTGAAAATAGACGATCTACAAGCTCACTGTGAGCTTGTTAGATCTACTAGTTTCAAAATATTTATCTGTGGAAATGAGTCAAACTAAATGTAAAGCCTCAACTCCTACAATTCCAAGTGCTTGTCAGGGTGGGGGTGGGGGGGGGGGTCAAATGATTATTTTGGGGGTCCCAGTTCAAATGTGATTATTTTGGGGGTCCCAGTTCAAATATGGTTATTTTGGGGGGTCACGGCGCACTGAAAAGGGTTGAGAACCACTGATCTAGATCACTAGAAGCCAATAACGGTTTGAACTTACCTTTTCTTTCTGTTCATCGACCGGATGCGGGGCGTGAATGGGACAGATCAGTGGAAACACTACAAGTTGACAACTTAATCAAGGCAAAAATCTCAAGTCTTCATTATGGCAACGCATAACAACAGGTCGCTTCTACCCGTATCTCCGTGTTCTTGTACGAGGAAACGGTGTCGTCTCTCTCCTCCACAGTGTGACCGTGTTTTGTATCAAGGTACTGATCAGTGATGTGTAAATTATTGAAAGAGTGTTTTCTTCTTCTCGCTGCTGTGAGATCGGTTACAGGACTTTGAAACCCGATTCCTTGAAGCCAAAAAAAAAGTTTCAAACTTGAGGGACCCAGACAGACGGCACCAGATTGATGTTGAGTTCGGCCAATGAACGAGCACAACTGAAGTGGACCAACCCAGCGTTGCCAGGTTTTGTGAGAGAAATAAGCAGCCAGGTCTATGAAAACAAGCCCAAAATAAGCGACTATTATATTAAGCCACATGAGCACTTTAAACCTATATCCAGAGGCTATTTGAAAATAGCCGATCTAAGCTCACTACGCGTCGCGAGCTTGTAGATCTGCTATTTTCAAAAATGTGGAATATTTTTGACAAATACAAATTACTTTTGGGGGTTCTTGACATAAGCAATTACACTTTAGAAACAAGCCCAAATAGGCAGCTACACTTTAGAAACAATTAAGCCCAAATTTAAGCAGCTACACTTTAGAAACAAAGCTCAAATAAGCAACTACACTTTAGAAACAAGCACTTTAGAAACAACCCCAATTAAGTAAACAAACCCAATTAAGCAACTACACTTTATAAACAAGCCCAAATAAGCAACTACACTTTAGAAAAGCCCCCAAACCCCAACAACCAATATTTAAGCAACTTTACAGAAAAATAAGCCCAAAGTCGCTTATAATAAGTCGACATGGCAACACTGGGACCAACCCAGTTAACCCAGTAGAAAGGCCCATTTAGTGCTAGGACGTTCCCTGCCCCCAAAACAACGGCTTCCAGTCATTATCCTCATCCAGCGCACACACACACACAGTCCCAAGGTTGAGAATTTCCCAAAGGAAATGGTGTTTGGGGAACAATGAGCAGGAACTGTGGGGAGCACTCAGTGTTATTTGTCACCAGCAAAATGTCAGCCTCGTTAAATCATAAATCACAAATACATATTATCCTTTTTTATTTTTTCATCCATCAATTTGGCTAATTCTAAACTTTCTAGATTTGTCGATATTTATTTACAGCTGGCCTGAATGGTAGTCACACTCACTCACTCTCTCTCACACACACACACACACACACACACACACACACACACACACACACACACACACACACACACACACAGTATTTCCAATGTTCAGTACTTCTACTCCACTACACCACAGAGGAAAATATTGTAGCCTAATACTCCATACTACTTTGTAGATTTTGATTATTATTACAACACGTAGGCTACATTAACTCTCTATATTTCGGCCATTTCAAAATAGCCGATCTACAAGCTCACAATGCATTGTAGCCTCGTTCCCAGCCTAAACATCTGCAACGCCACGTAGATCAGCTATTTTCAAAATATTTTTATACATTTGAAAATGTGTGAAATGGGACATTCTGCATAATGAGTAGGTAGGCCTACTTTCTACTTTTGGTACTTTAAGTACATTTTGATACTTTTGTACTTACTCAGGTAAATTTTAGAATTCCGGACTTGTACTTGTAACAGAGTATTTCTACATTGCAGTATTGATACTTACTTATTGACACACACACACACACACACACGCACGCACGCACGCACGCGCACACACACACACACACACACACACACACACACACACACACACACACACACACACACACAGCGTCGTTTACCAGACATGTTTGAATCAAATGCTTGGCTGCGGATGTTTTCAAGACAGGGGTAGTTTCCCTTCAGTCTAATGAACACTTCCTAGCAGGAATTCCTGAGGTCAAAATATGTCCATTGTGATTCAACATGTGTTATTTATGCTCCGCCGGGTGTCAACAATCAACGTGGGTTTATGCACACCGAACGATGCGTCATCAACACATCTGGCTCTTGGACAAACAATGGTAGTTTGTATTGCGCAGCTGCAGGGCTGTAATAATCGGCGTTACGGTGTATATGACTGGTGGGAATCAAGTAAATGAGTACATTTACTCAAGTGCCGTACTTACAGTAGGCTACAATTTTGAGGTACTTTTACTTAACTGGAGTATTTCCAATACTTTTACTTCTACTTCACTACACTACATCTCAGAGGCAAATGTTGAACTTTTCACTCCACAACAATTATTTGAAAACTTTAGTATCTAGTTACTTTGTAAAACATACAGTTAATATAACCTATTAAATATAACCACTTTGGCTATTTGAAAACAGCCGATCTACAAGCTCACAGCTTGTAGATCTGCTATTTTCAAAGGATTTTTATACATTTGGAAACTTGGGAAATGGGATATTGTGCATAATGAGTACTTTGAGTAGGCTACTTAAGTATATTTAAATGCCAATACTTTTGTACTTTAACTCAAGTATATTTTGAATATTGGTTATTTTATTTGCAATAGAGTATTTGTACATAGCAGTATTGATACTTTTACTTAAGTATAACATGTGAGTACTTTTACCACCACTGGAGTGTATATGATATATTGGTATAAATATAATATCAACGTTGCCAAAAACACGTTGAAGTCTAAAAGTAGTATGTTTAGGTCAGGTAGGCTATTCTATGAATATCTCATAGCCTAGATAGCCCTCCTTATAATTCTGCTTGTACAAAACTTTCTCCATTGAGTACTGGTACCCCATCTAGTGGTCACATCGGGTTACTTGCATAATGCAGATGGATGGAATGCAGGACAACTGGGCACTATTGTGAAGTGGGCTCAGAGTCAGACAGTAGCTTCTGGGAACCCAGATTAGGCTCAGAGGAGAACTGGGCACTTTAGACAGACCTTTATTGATCTCATTGGGGAAATTCAGTTGTCATGGCAATGCAGTATAATGTTACGAAAAACAAAGGACAGTGACAGTATAGCTAAGAGTAGCCTACTAGGACGACTTCTAATAACAAAATAGTATGTTAGCTGACAGCTGTTAAGTTAATTTAAGTTAAGTTAATCAAAAAGGTCCACAAAATAACACGGAGGATGTGGAGGCTTGTTCGTAAAGTCAGTAAGAATACTCTGAAGATTCTTGTAGGGGCCCTCATACAAGGTCATTATGATTATGCATGCACTTCATGGTATCACAACACCTCCAAGGCCCTAAAAACAAGGCTCCAAACATCCCAAAACAAACTTGTAAGGCTACTTCTTGGCCTCAATTACAAAACCCATCTAACCCATGCCCATTTTGCTAGGATTGGATGGCTTAGGGTTGAGGACAGAGTACAGCAACTTGCTATGGGCCTGGTCTTCAAGATACACCACAACATTGGGATCCCCCTGTATTTGTCAAAATACTTCCAAAATGTTAATCAAGTCCATGATCATAACACCAGAGGCAGCTCCACAAACCATGTTCAACCCAGATTTGGCACAACAAAGGGAATGAACTCTTTCTCATGCTATTCATCTAAAATGTGGAATGCCCTACCAAAAGGAGTAAAGGAGTGTAAAACCCTACTCACTTTCAAACATGCCCTAAAGATACACCTTCAGGAGGCTGCAATTCAAAAATGGCCCCTGTCCAAGTCCTAACCTACCCCATGTCCTAACCTAACCTACCCCCCCCCCTCTCTCTTTCTTTTTTTGTACATATTTCTCACCCTTCATACCAGTAACCTGTAAACTGATTGTATGACATTCTGTATAGTAGTGTGTATATCTGTCTGTCTCTTATATGTCATCATGATTTGTGTGCATGGGGATCTCATCTTAAACAAGCTACGTGCTTAACTGAGCTATCCAGTTTAGTAGACCTTGTATTGCGAATTTGTACTTCCATGTACTGTTATGTACTATCATGTACTGTTCTCATGTCTTACTAAATAAAGTACATCAATCAATCAATCAAATTTAGTAAAGCATAGCTTGATATCTACATTCTTTTTTCAAAGATGTATGTTGATTTGAGAAATTGTGCAAATCCCGGTGTGTGTCGAAATTCATTCACAGACACATTTGTTCAAAGGGATAAAACAACAACGCTTATTTCTACCACAGATTCCCACATTTTATGCATTTGAAAACTTGTGAAACTGGACATTCTGCATAATGAGTAGCCTTTCTTCTTTTGGTACTTTAAATCTATTTTGATACCAATACTTTTGTACCTTTACTCAAGTAAATTTGGAATTCCGGACATTTACTTGTAAGGGCACGGCCCCACCGCACTTTTATTTTACCTCTGTGGCGGAATCTGCCAATGCTTTGTCAATGTAAATGTGCATGCCAGTATTGGTACTTTTACTTAAGTAAAACAAAATGTGAGTACTTTTTCCACCACTGCGTACATCTCTGGTGTAAACAAACTCCACATCCCAGAAGCCTCAGCAGAATGATGAGGAGGCGTGCGACTGACGACGACGACGGTGTTGACGTGTCAGCTGGAGGAAGTCCAGTAAAGATGGCGGCCCAGCAGGGTGATGTTGACGAGCTCTTCGATGTGAAAAATGCTTATTATATTGGCAGTTATCAGCAATGTATCAACGAGTCTCAGAAGGTTAAGGCAAGTGTTGGATTGTAATGATTGTCAGAGGTTGTTTTGTTTTTTCTGACTTGCAAAAAATGGTCTTATTATTCTCTACTTCATGCTAAAGTCAGCTAGCATTGCTAGCATCATGTCACTGGAGTCTGGACTGAATGAGTTTCTTACTAATGTTTGTCTTTATAGCCTTCAGCACAAGAGAAGGAGATTGAGAGGGATATGTTCTTGTACAGAGCATACGTTGCCCAGGTAACCACTTTCAAGTAATTATTTCAAATGCAGAGATCAATGGCTTAAGGCTTAGCCTTGGATCAAGACTATCATAGATGTATTTTGTCGAGTCTGACTTTTACTTTCGTGTCTAAACATCTATAAAATACATCTATGATAGTCTTGATCCAAGGCTAGCTTAGGCTATATGTATTGTCTTTGTCTATTTACTTGAATAAACTGGATCCAATCCAAAATTGTGGACAAATTGTGACCTGATACGTCTGTGTTATTGTAGAGAAAGTATGCTGTAGTCCTGGATGACATCAAGCCCAGCTCTGCACCTGAACTGCAGGCCGTCCGGATGTTTGCTGAATATCGCTCCAGCGAAAGCAAAAGGTCAGAGCCTGTGTTACCCATTTTGTCTCCAAAATAGGTGGACAATGATGGAGTGTGTGTGTGTGTGTACACACATACACACGCACACACACACACACACACACACACACACACACACACACACACACACACACACACACACTCACTGTGGCTATTACTATCATCTCACAATAGGACCATCTGGAATCTGGATGGTAAATGGTATACGTCAGTGCCATCTATTAGAGAGTTATTATGCCAACTCCGTGGCGTTCACTTCTTCGGGCCAGGTCTTCTACATACACACATTGGCGAATAGTGACAAATCCCTAAACCGGAAGTTCATGGAATGCATTGAAGTCGACAGCTCCTTGTCACTATTTCCAGCTACATGAACCACGTGACCGACGCTGTTTCTGACCCCTCATTGGCGCAAACTATCTAATAGAAGGCTCTGGTATACGTCAGTAAAATAATAAGGGTTATTCCACCAAGCGTAGATTTTTCCATATTATAACCGTAGTATTTTTACTTGGAATTTGAGAGAAATTTCAGTATTTATAGGGGGAAAAAAAGTTAGTCTAAATAGTCTTACAGATAAAGAATAAGGAGAAATTGATAATTTTGCAGTGTTCTCTTAATTCTTTCCAGAGCGCATATATATACAGTATTTGTGTGTGTGTGTGTGTACACACACACACACACACACACACACACACACACACACACACACACACACACACCTGAGGTCTCAACTCCTTTTGGAACCCTGAATAAGTTCATTGTATTTGGGATGAAAGTATCGAGGGTTCCTTGAAAGTCAATGCCTTCTCTAATTCACCCGCTAGTACCACTCTGGTCTCGGACAAATATAACGTCTCTAAAGTGTTGCAGAGAGATGTGAAAGATACTCTGAACTGCATTAGGTTCCTGCAGAAACGTCTGTTGATTGGCGCTGATCGGTGTTGCCATTAAACATGTTTAATCCATTATCCCAAATACCAAAAAGGTATACAGGGTTGAGGGTTCCGAAAGGGGCTAAACTCTTTGTAGAGCTCAAGATTTACCCTTGAACCTAGGTCTCCTGCGCAAGAGCTGAAGTTTTTACCACTGAGCTAATAGTCTGCTTGCTCAGGGGAAGGGATAAATATATATATATATATATATATATATATATATATATATGATATAGATATATATCTATCTCCAGCATCTGAATTCAATTCTAGCCAACTCTCTCTAGTCCCTATCACTGACATTTACTGTTCCCTTCTGTTCTGCTGTGTCTAGGGATGCTATTGTTGCTGATCTAGACAAAATGATGGCAAAGAGTGTGGATGCAGCCAACACTGCCTTTCTCCTCATGGCTGCTTCCATTTATTACCATGAAATGAACACAGACGCTGCTCTCAGGACACTGCACCAGGGAGAGAGCCTGGAGTGGTAAGAATGGATCAATGTTTACAATTTTAAAAGTCACTTTGCATTACAACTCTTAACCACTTTGAAACTGCCGTTCCTATTTTCGTCATGTCTTTATTGGTTAAGATGAAAATGGCAGCTCTAAAAGCTCACAATGTGTTGCAACACAATGAGACACAAGTACTACAACTTGTAGATTGGCTATTTTCACAATGCGTCAACATCACACAACAAAGTATGATAAAATGGTACTTAGGCAGTTAATGTCAACCATTTAAGAATGAGGTCATGTTGACTAGAGGCATATATTGATTACATTTGATGCATTTCTGACCAAAACTGAAATACCTACAGTTGAAAAGCTTTACATTTAATTGGATTGATCACCAGTGACACTCTCATTAAATATGTATTTTATGAGATAAATATGATTAAAATTAAACATTTACTGTCCAGCTTATTTGTTAGTATTGTCTGATGTTCAGATTAAAAGAATCTGGCATTTGTCTGACAGCTCAGCCAATAAATAAAGAGAAGAGACTATATTACTCTTAGCATCCCTCCTTTGGCTTTTAGAATACATTTCACAATTTTATTGATCACATACAGTACAACTTGGCATTACATCGATTAGCCTCAACCTATATTTTTGACCTTTTAAACCCACAAGTACTCAAATGACATTAAGTCATTAAGGCTCAATGTAGCCTGACAGCACGGCGCGGGTTTGACTCCCAATCCCGACGGCCTTTGCTGCATGTCACTCCCCTTCTCTCTCCATTTCCTGTCAGCCGACTGTCCTGTCAAATAAAGGCATAAAGGGTTAGGGTTAGAGGTTAAAGACCTAAACCTATTAATATATATATATATTTTTTAAAGCAGACAATTATCCAGGAATAAATGTTGTATTACTGTGTGTATTTTTCATTTGAAATGTAGTGAGTAAAAGCCTAAAGTCTAAGGTGAAAGAAATAACAGTACAGATACTTATTTGTTTTATGAAGTACAGTAATTAAATAATTGTATTTTGTAACTCTGTCAGTAGGTAACCAAATTTGTCGAATGATTTATTGAACCATTCATACTTTGTGTAGCTACATCCGTATCTTTGTTTAAACGTCACCTAAAACACATCCTTATAAATTATCTTTTTTAAATTGGAACATTCTTTTTCAACTGTTTTTATTATATATTTATTTTATTATATATTATGATGCTGTATTTTTGTTATCTTACTCTATGTCATTGTTTGCCCTTTGTCTACTAATTTTCAAACATTAAGAAAAGTGCTTTTATTACTAATCTTATAAGGACCATACTGACCAAGGACCTGTTTGAGTCATAGTAGTTACTATGCTATGGGCTTGATCATTTGAACAGTTTTGGCTTTCAGTAAGCTAGACTTTAGTACAATGGTTTGAACTTTGAAGTCTAAAATGTTGAGATGTGCATTTAACAATGTTTTGAAAACTACTTGTGAAAGAGTAAGCCTAATTCTCTAAAAAATATTAAGAATCAAGAAATAAGCCTGTCCATATTTTTCAGCATGGCGATGACCATTCAGGTGTTGCTGAGTCTGGATCGTGTTGACCTGGCAAGGTATGGATTCATTCCAAAATCACCAGGAAATAGGTTTAACAGTAGCTAGCATTCTATCATTGTGATATACTGTATATCTTTTATTTTTCCTTCAGTGAAACCTTATGTGAAGTGTCCAAGTGGCATCTTAATTCATTGAATAATATCACAGGACCGGTGAAGCTGTCACTTTGCCTACCCAATCATATAATCACCCAGTCGCTCTTACCTTTCAGTAGCCCTATATTGCTGAGTCTGCATGAATTTCTGTGTGCTGAGAGCCAACACTCCCTGAGTTAAACATGTTGTACATTTTTCATGATGTGGATATCCTGTCGACAGGAAGGAGCTGAAGAAGATGCAGGAGCAGGATGAAGATGCTACTCTAACCCAGCTAGCCACGGCTTGGGTCAATATCGCTGTGGTGAGTGGCATCAAATCACCTACAGTATGTGCAATACGCTATAATGTGTATAATGTGATGAACGATGATCCAATATAATTAATACATTATAGTTTGTACTATAATGTATTTATTTGGCTTATTACATGGCTTTGTTGAATACTCCGTTATGATTGGTCAAATAACTTATTCTGCAGTCTGTTATTTCTTGAAAGTAGACTGCTGTAGACTAAACCCCTTCAGGGCAAATCAGGACTTCCACATCAGAACGGTACTGCTTCCCTGGGTTTATTTTCCATTAATGACCACCTCACTGTGCATCATCCCTTATATGCATCACTAAACTATCGAAATGTAATTCTATTAGTATTCTGCAGTCCACTTTAACAGTATAGTTCTCTTAGCACTGGATAAGGTTTAGATTACAGCGGTCCTCACCATGTCCTTGACATTTTCCATTTGTTGTTCCAGGGTGGGGAGAAGTTGCAGGATGCCTACTACATCTTCCAGGAGATGTCAGACAAGTACTCTGCAACTCTGTTGCTTCTCAATGGGCAGGCAGCCTGTTACATGGCTCAGAATAAGTGGGAGGAGGCTGAGGGAGTGCTGCAGGAGGCATTGGACAAGGTTAGACTTTTGTGCGATTTGTAATGTGCGCTTCCTACATTTGAACAGTAGATGCCGCCACATGATTAGTTTCTGTCTTTTGCATAGAATACATTTGATCCGTGAAGGGGCAAAGTTGGTCTCTGTGTTGTAGTGGTTTGTTGGATGTCACAGAACACTGACTGTTTTTTCCACACTTCTGTTCAGAGGGGAGGGGAGTGTAATGTAAATGTGTTGATATAGCAATTGTGTCATACCTCATATCCTCCTTGGTAACAACAGTTTTAGTCTGTAGTTTAAATGTAACATTGTTATAATTAATCCTTTGTACAAGTAATGGGTCGCACTCAGAGTGGCAAGAGTGAGTTGACTTTTATTATTTCTTACATGTCTCTAAAATGAACAAATGTTTCGGCTATATCCAGCCTTCGTCTGACGATAGACAAAACGTTTGTTAATTTTCAGAGGAGTCAGAGCATGGAGTCGCAGCGCGGTGGTAGCAAAATGTTTATTATGAATCTGTGTCCATTTCAATTTTTATTGAAGAGCTCTTTGATAGTATTTATTGGTTGTAAAGCATATTGTAACACACATTATTACTATCATTTTAGTGTGATAAGCTAGTGGAATATTAACTTGGAAGTCGTCGTGACCATAGAGATCTAAGTGTTGTTGTCCATAGAACAAAGATGAGATATGGTCAGCTAATGGCAGAGATTAGGCTGCACTCACATACTACACACAGTCATATAATGCAATAGTCACATACTTCATGCAATCTCATACGACTGTGCTGTCACACACTACATACAGTCATGTGCTACACACAGTCACGTACTGTACATGCAGTTACATTACCACAGTACACTACATACTGTAATGTATTACAGTCATGTGCTACATTAAATTATATACTAACTACATAAACTCATACAGTCATGTGCTACAATAAATGTTTGAGATAAAAAAAGTATCTGTGTGGATGTCTGCATTTTAAGTGTTAGAAGCTAGTACATTTTTCTTACAATGTCTCCACTTTTATTTATCTATTGTTTTCCATTGGGATGTGTGTGGTTAAATGTCCCCCTCACTCTCCTCCTCTCGCTCCCATCCTTCCATCTATCCCTCTGCAATTTAGGATAGCAGCCACCCTGAGACGCTGATCAACCTCATAGTGCTGACCCAGCACCTGGGCAAAGCTCCCGAGGTGAGACTTTGCACTTAAAGCTGTTACCAGGAGACTCATGAGACAGCTGTGAGCGTTTCTAGTTTCTTCCAGACAAACCAAGCCTTTAGTTAAACAAGTTTTTAACTTCATCCATGCAAATCCATACATTCACAGCATGCTTGAAGTGCAACATAAACCCGTTGTCAGTTTAATTTGCTTCTGTCGGTTTGATGAAACCAGGGGAATTTGGTCAGGTGCAGTCTAGTTTCCACAGGTCCTCTTGTGGAGAGAACAGAAATATGAAGGGGTGTAGTTCCTTGTTATGTTTTCGCAAGAGCTTCGTTCCCACAGACATACAAGCTTTAAATAAGTAACCTCCTCTTAAGTTACATGAAATCCAGCCCGTGGTGTATACTGCGTAGAGTATCAATCCTGTGACCCCTGTAATTAAAGCTCTATTATGTAATTTTTTTTAGCGAATAAAATTATATTTTGTCTGTATGGTAGACTAGAGTATGTTAATATAATCTAACTTATACTATTGAGGTGGTTGTATTTGGTCTCCCTGCTCTTCTATTGAGAGATTTAGATCCTGTGTCTTAGACACGACCTTAGACACAATCCTGTTCCTGGTTTGACACAAATGAATTCAGCACTTGTGCAGAAGACTCCGGTTCAAATCCGGAGTACAACAGGAAGTTATGTAGTGTAGCTTTAAGTGTTCTGAAAATCCTGTATCTTTTATAATTCTGTACAGTTCTGTAAGTATTATATGTTCCTGTTAATGAATGTATGCACCTGTGTGGTACTGTGGGAAATAATTTAATCCTTGAGGGCAAATAATAATCAGTTGATGTATATATATTTGCAATTTAGGTATTAAGCTATAAAATAAATGGCATAATGGAGTAAATTAAGTGGTTAACTAAGCCAGTGCTCAAAGAGAGTAATAAACCGTGGAGCGCATAGGTCATAAGATAAAGGCCCAACTATCTATTTTACTTCTACTTTTACATCATATATCTGATCCACGATAATCTTTTCTCTTGACCCTTGACATCTTGTAAGAGTTTCTTAAGATAAGCACAGATTAGTGTATTGGTTGTCAGCAAGGGTTCATTTGATCAAAGTGGACTATTGTCACAAACATACATAAAGCCTAACTCTGGTCTGTCCTTTAACTAGGTTGAAACTGTGTTGTTTACTATGTTAACATACTATTTTTTTTTGGTCTGGTCCCTGAAATGTCTCTGCTCTATGTACATCTGTTCTCAGGTAACCAATCGGTACCTCTCGCAGTTGAAAGATGCCCACAGAGCCCACCCATTTCTTAAAGACTATTTAGCCAAGGTAATGTGCTGTTGATTGGATGTGGTCATGCAAAGTGGAATCGCATCATGTTGCATTTCAGTGATTCATATTCTCACTCTGGTAAAATTATTTTTTTATGTTTTACCACATACAAATAGGTAACAAACAGATTAGAAATACCTTCCAATTCATATCTTGGGATCAGCACAACTGTACTAATTAAATATGCCTGATTCAATTATGTGATTAAATGTAACTTATACATAATGCAGTGTACCTGCTGTAACATTACTATTATCTTATACATATCTATATTGTACTTGCTGAAAAGAAAAACTCATCACAAAAAAAGTAGTAAACACTATTGTTAATTGTAAGTATTTAAGGTTGACCGTAACCTTATTATTTAAGGTTACGTTTTTTTTTTTAAATGACAACACCCCCTAACAAAATCGACGATTGCTCTGAGTCATTTGAACTTCTATAACACATACTTGGGGTGAGATGAGGGGAGAGAGAGAACGTGACAAACATGGGCCATGCTAGTTTGGGTCACCACCAGATGCATTCAATGCTGATGGACAAGTTCTTGCAACCTTTGTTTTCTTATAAGTTAATAAACCAGCTTGGTTCTTTTTATGACAGGTGTCCTTGGAATGGAGCCATTAAACTTTGAAACTTATCCCCCTGTTGTGTACACACACACACACACACACACACACACACAGTAATTACACAAGACAGTATATGTAAATAAACATTGAAAAGCTAGGTTATATTGTGTCAAACCATGCAGCGAACAGCTGCTCCACTAGTCAAATATTTTCCTTCTGATTTGAACCATTTCCTCTTTTCTCTCCGTTTTTCTTTTCTGCAGGAGAATGAGTTCGACAGACTAACGATGCAGTATGCTCCCACTACCATGGCATAACAAGCCCACTGTTTTTCCTGGGATACCCAAACAATGGGCCTCAGTTTTACACCTTGAAGGCCACACACCCATACATATTGTATATGTTTTCTGTTCTGTCACTCTGAATCATTGTTAAACTAATTAAATCTCAATTTGAAACTCAAGTTATTTAAACTACTTACACTGTATTTAGCCTCATAATGGTCAACTTCATCGGTCTTTTGTATTTGCATTTATCTTTCTGTTTTCTTTAAGCATTCCTATGATTTGGTAATAAATGTTTTGTTACCACGTGGATGTCCTCTCTGTGTGTTTGCTTGTGACAGACAAGTGAAAGCAATTTCTACAGAATACTCTTTGCTCTGAATGTACGTTTTAGACAGCAAAATCTAGCCTAACTGAAGAAGAATTCTGAAGAACATAATACTAAATGTCATGATGCACTCTGTGTGTGTGTATGTATATATATATATATATATATATATATATATATATATATCAATATTACATTATAATAAAATATATATGTATTTTATAATAAAATATATGTGTGTATGTATATATGTATGTGTGTGACAATGGTTCTCAAATTGACCCTTACAAGTCTGTAACTCTGACAGTGTACATTTGGTTCCATTTGTACACTGTCAGAGTTAAGGGGAGACCTTGAACTTGAAAAGTTTGAGATACACTTGGATATAGGTGTGTGTGTGTGTGTGTGTGTGTGTGTACCTGTACATGTATGCATGTATAATGTATGTGTGGTCTGGTCAGCCTGCTGTGCAGTGAGTGTACTGTCTCTTTAAAAAACCATCCTTTAACGCAGCAGTTCAAGAAGAAGATAGCGGGCCATAATTACGTCACGCGTCTTCGGGGCTTTTTCTTCGTTTCCCCATAAACTTCAAATCAATGGCTTTCTGGGCGGCTGAGGGAAGCGGTCCCCCGAACAGAAGAAGACGGAGACGAGCGTTTTTTTTTTACTTTGTAGTCCAGCATTAGAATTTGAGTCCGACTCTAGACTGTGCCGTATGGTGTCACGTTCTACAATAGACTCCCATCGAAGTAGCGCGCATTTTCCCCTCTCTGTCACACTGACAGACAGACAGACAGACAGCCAGGACACGTTGACCAACAGAGGAGGCCGAATATTCAAAAGGATAATAATTCTCCTTCATCTTTTTTTTTTTTTTTACAGTACGTTTTCCTGCTGCAGAAAATATTTCAGTGTCGCTTCTGCCGCGGGTTTCTGGTAGGAATATAGGCTACGGTTACTCGTGATACACCAAGGGAAACGTTATAGACAATAATACGACGAATAACGGATATGAAAGCCCTTAACATAGCCGCACAATAGTCGCATGTGCTTGCATTGTAAACGTACTGTATGTTACATAGGCGGCCCATATAGACGCGAATTGAATCATTTGCTGACGCGCGGGGAGCGGCGTTTATCGACGTTATAAACTGTTGCGGTACCACCATTCAATTATTACATTATCATCCTTCAAGCTGTTGCAAATGCTGGTCTGTTCAGTATTGTGTGCTTTTGATTTAGCCAAGCGGCTAACGACGACGACGCAGCGGCCGGTGATGAAGCAGCAGCAGCGTGCGTAGCGGAATGGTGTTCACAATTACATCCAATCATTGATGGGCCACATTAATTGCCATAACGCTTCATTAATAGCTGGCCTAAAACTGTAAATACATCCTGTCGTGTATATAAGGGTTGGGTGCGTTCGGGTCGTCATTTATACGGTCGACGTTCGCGGTCTTATCATCAATTGTTCCTGTATGTGAAGAATGGGCCCGTGTCTTAATTTAGAAAACAAAGAATTAGGCTACTGGAGAGGCTAAGCTGGTTAGCTAAAGCTGGTTTCCGCGTTTTGAGGTTAACAGCCAGTTGGAGAGATTAGTGACACATAGGATAGCCCGGACCGGCTGCCTCGTGCCCATCGTTCCTGGATCCCTGAATCGGGGTCAGTTTTTTCCCCCAGTTCCTTTTTTTTTTTTTTTTTTTTTGTGTTCACTGTGCCGTGCAGCAATGGATAGTCATCCTGTGGGTGACACTGACAGCATGGGTGACAGCAGCAGGGCTGTGGAGCCCATGCCGGGCTACGTGGACCTCATCACTAAAGCGTCCACTGTCATGTACGGTGCCTTGAGAGACTGCAGTGCTTGCGGGCTTGAGCTTTCCAAACGGACTCTCCTGGAGAACGCAAAGATTACCTGGATAGAGATTGGTCTCTTCTTCTTTTGCGCCTTCTTATGGACTCAAATACGATGGGGACTGACAGAAAGACTGTTCAAGGTAAGTTCAGGCCCACCATGGAACATCCAACTAGCCCCTCCTTGCGTTCATCCATCCTTGTGCATCCATATCAAAGCCATTTCCACACCAGCACGGATAATTGATGCCCCTCTTTGACTGGTTGGCCTAATAGCTCTGCTCATTCCTTTACTCTAATTATAGGGCCCTGGTATCAAAGCACTTGAGTGTCAATGCAGCCTCTGTGCCTGCTCTCAGACTACGTTTTATTGAAGGCCACATGCTTCATATCATATGTCACAGTTTTAGAAGAATAAAACGATCTTTTATATCCTGGTCGACTAAGCATGTCCCCGGACGAGTCTCAAAAAGGTCCCCCCTCCCCTTATTTCTGTATGGAATGCGAAAAATACATATTTCAGAGTGAGAGCTGTTACTGTGACAACTGCAAGTGGCAATTAAAATCCAGAATGACAGTGAGATGATCTGTGTGTGCTGCACTTGGTAAGAGTATAATAAAAACAATAGAGAGATCATGCACACACACAGCAAAATCCTCAGTGTTATTTTAACTCAGAGTGTAAAAATGAACCCATAAGAATTTCATTGTGTGTGCACACCCTGTACATTTTTAGTTTGCCTGTGCTTCATGTTTTAACCAAGTTTTGCTCCTATAGCAGGTTTAAGGTATAGTAACTGAGTCATTGGGAAATGGGAATGGATAGCCATTACCCCTGGTCAGATACACAAACCGTGCAATCTGTTAGAAAATATTAACCTGTTGCACAAAACACACACACACACACACACACACACACACACACACACACACACACACACACACACACACACACACACACACACACACACACACACACACACACACACACAAAACGGGGATATGTTTTTCCTTAGAAAGTTTTGCCCACTTGTTCACAGGTTGTTTATGTGGTGTAGCATGGATGCAACTCTTGTATGGAAAAGAGCCTGTGAATGTAATGCAATGTCCTTCTATTTGTGGTGGGTTGGCACAAGTGTTGGTTAATATGTGACAAACATTGTATATTTTATTGCATTCAGAATTCACTTCCTGCGCCCCATGTACTGTACACTATCATAGTCAACATCAAGTGTACTCTTTTTAATCCACGGTGAATGACTAAAGACAACAAACACTGAGTGAATCAATAATTGTGAGATCAGCTATCATTGTCCTTAAATGCAGTGTCAGCTCAAAAATGCTAGTGGGGCAAGTTTAGAGCCAGATGTTTCCTGGCTGGCTCACGCTTACAGAGTTTATCTCAAATTACTTCATGAGAATATACTTCTCTTGGTGCCAGTGTGTGTGTGTTTGTAGCGCCGGATCTATGTAGACCTCAGGACTTTGCCCAGGCTTAGTACATGCAAATCATATGATTCTGTTTAGTCCCATAGTGGATCTCATTTCGTTTTTGATCGATGAACTTGCAGCATCAGCATCGCCGGCATCACTGGTGCTGGAACTATAGGTTTAGTGCAATCAATTTAGAAATGTAGATGCAAGTTTACCTTTTCAAACATCTTCTTCTTGATTTTATTTTATTTTTCATTTTTGCCATCCACTAGACATACTGTAGCTGCTGCTATTCGGCGAATAGTTCACTAGGCTAGATAACCCACACTCACACACACAAAGGCATGCATGTTATGTGTAAAAGACATAAAAGACTGTCGCGATATTCAGTAGAGAAAAAAACAACCTCATTGTCAACATCATTGATAGCCACTTGCAGGCCGCCAGGCCCTTTGAAGCTTTGGGGCCATGGGCTAGAGCCCCTACTGGAAGTTGGGTTGTGCATGATTTTTTTATTTTAAAGCTCAGTTAACCGATGCTTTCATATGGGCCTGAGGATCATATGGGCCTGAGTATGTGCATGAGTAGGTTAACCTGCAAGGTAATTTGTAGCTCAGCAGTATTTCCCAGTCACATAACCACACTATATTGCCACTGAATTTTCAAGTGACACGCATGAATACAATTGCATTTACCTTTTTTTTTTAAATAAATAAAGCATTATTTGAATTTATTGTATTATTTATTTCAATATCTATACCTCCTACCTGTTCGTTTTAGTAAGGAACCAGTATGGCAAAGTCAGTCTTTGCATAAAGCCAAGTGATTGCATGATGTATGATACAGTTTCAGATAATGACATTGTGCACTCACTGTCCCTCCATGGTATGTGAGGTCTAGCTCTACCATGTGATTTGTACAGTATGATGTATGATCTAAGAAGACCATTAAGAAAACACTGTATTTATTGTACTCGGCAAATAAATTACTCTACTGTGCATAGTCTGCATACTAAAGGGACAGATAGTGCTCACCAAACCTCAGGGCTCTGCTTTGAGAGATTGGCTTTCGGCCCAGATCTCCTATTTTATCTTAACCCATCCAACTCTTTGGTGCCTCCACCCTTTTGGAGGTACCCAGTATTGGGGCCTAACTCTAATATAGCACTCCCCACAGACAGCCTAACATGTGGCCTCTGTCTTGTAATTCAACCATTGAGGTGAGTGAGGGGGGAAGTAGTTTCTGTGGTAGATGCTCTGACAATGTTATAGTAGTACAGTGCAGCTCAGGGCCCCACGTGTGAAGCCAGATGTGGCCTGAGAATGCAAGGAATGGGGCCTGTTTTTCCCTTACATATAGTGTGGCAGTGTGCATGATGTGACTCACTGACCCGTCACCCCTATGGAATGGAAAGGAACAGATGGGCTGTATACAGCATGAGGTATGGATAGTATATATATGGGCTGTGAATCTTGAGGGGAACGTCTACCCCTTTCATGACATTTACGTGGTGTATGCATGTAATACCACCTATATACAGTATAGAGTGCTCACATTAGGGATTGAAAGATGGGTTCAGTGGCAGGTCAACTGTGCTGAACTAATGCCAGATGATGATTACAGTCAAACATCATGATGATAATGTGAGGTGGGCATTAACACTATTTGATTTCTGGTTTCTGTTCATTGAAATCAAATGCGTATGAACAGAACACGCAAATAGCAAAGAATAATGTAAATCACACATAAAGCATTCTATTATTGCTCTTCAGCACGGATTAGATATTCAGTCTGTGTGATAGAAAACACAATAGTCAGTTTCAGCTAAATGGCTGAGCTGTGAGCAAATAAAATATGATGATGAATATTATCTTCATATTGTATGGGATGATAGGCATTGTGGTTGAGCTAATAAATATGTGGGCAGGTCTAGTTCAATAGTTAATCAAAAATAATGAATTGGCAATATTGATGATGAATGAGGCTACAGGCTCACAGTGGCACATAAGAGAAGAAATGTGGTGTTATTAAAACTAAATGCATTGAAAAATAAATTGCATCGAAAATGCATAATTATGATTTATTTTGCCATCACAATGTTGACAGCAATTGCAGTACATATTTTTATTAGTATCCTACAACCAGGTGAGGTTTTCCCCTCTAGGATCATTTTGAGAGATACAGTATGCAGTGAGTTGTATGAAGGAGGGCTAATGGGGGATTTGAAGGCAGTCATGTGACGTGAAGCGTGGACAAAAAGCATCATGTCCCCTGAAAACTGTTATCCTTTTAAGGGTATCCAGTATAAAGAACTTCACAGAAGTGCAGTGCATAGTGTTTCTTTTTGTCTTTTAGGACTGTCAGTCACTTACAGCAGGGGTTTTCAACTGATTTTGACCCAGGGCCCACCATTCTGACTAAGAGCAATCTGGGGACCACCAATATTGTGTCGGGTGGGTCCATCATAGACCCACCCCACACAATTGTGGTGGGGGGTTCATGGGTTAAGATTTGATTAGATTTTTTTTCTTTATTGTTACTCACTTATCACACGATCACAGGCTACATTCATGAGCTGCACAAAAAAAAGTTTTCAAAGCATTTTATTATCAGTAAAGAGCAGGGATATCATTTGGCAAGAAGCACAACATTTTTGTTGGATATACTGGCACATTTGAATGCATCAACTATTTATTTTATCGTAAGAGGTCTCTTGACTTTTTTAAATGTTAGATTGTCCTGAAAAAAAGGATACCAAACATTGGTGGGTAAACACTTTTTAAATGTCAATTATCAAAGGGCATGATACTAACATTTCCGTTAAAAAAAAGCTATTCATACAGTATAAACATTGGATAGATGATGTAAAAATACATTTATATTGAAGGAAATTGAGCTGACTTTCTAATCCAGTTTCAAATAATTAGCAGACTGATGTCTTGCCTCGCTCACACGGCTATTGACACATGGCTGCTGCTGGAGAGAGATGATCATTTGGGCCATTTGTGTGATAGCCTTACTAATATGTTGAGATTATTAGTAGTATTTTCAGTAAAGCCTAAATAGAAACCCCTGAATAATGAGTCAATGCACTGCTATTTATTGTAAACTTGTAGAGTGATATTGTGATTAGGGCTGCAAGATTATCTTCTTAGCAATTATTCTATCGATTACGTTTTCAATTAATTACAATAACAATTGAGAAGCACTTATATATTATTTTTTAAATGTTTTGATTTATCAATGAATCAACGCTTAAAGGGACGTCGTTGGCATTTTGGGTTTTAATTAATGAGTTTTGTTCACCATCTGCTTGTCATTTGTGAAGAAAAGGTTTCTATTCAAAAAAATTGTCCGGGCTCAAGGCAAGGCTTTAGCTAACTGCGTCCTTCAGTTTGTATATAGAATACTAAAAAATGCAAGTCTCCTAATGTAAACAGTGTGAGAAAGTGAAAATGGCTTTACTCCCCTATTTGTCAAATATCAACTGAATAGTATTTTGGGACCAAGTTTAAAATTCCAGCTTATCTCTTTGATAAAACAGTGTGAATAGAGTTATTTATTTATTTTTTCCACCCTGAGTTTCGGGGCAAAGATGTGTTTACATTACATTCATGAGATTCTCTGCATTCTTTTGTATGCAGATGTGGGTTTTGGGTGCATAATGCATTCATTGAATCAATTGTCTGCCAGAATTCTGCACATGTGTGTTTGAGTGTGCTTTCATGTGCATATTATGTTTAGCTGCTGCATGCATTAGTCAGCTTAACTGTCACTTCCTGCCATGTCATTGTAGTACCTGGGATTGGCTGGAGCTGCTCAGACAGGATAAAATGAGAAAGAGTGAGAGAGGGAGCCGGAAAGACAAATGATGAAGGATGAAGTAGAATGAGGGGTAGGGTCGAGAGGTTTTCAAGAAGAGAAAAGGAGTTTGGAAGAGGAAAAGACAAGCAGAGGAGAACATGAAAGAGGGTTGCGAGAACAGCAGGGGCAATTAGGAGAAACTAAGGCAGACCAAAAGAGAGCTAGAGAGGAAGGAAGAGAGGAGAGAAGTGGATACAGGGGTTTAGAGACTGGCTTGGTGCTCAAAGCTGCTGGCACAGCATTCAGCAGCCATCGTTAACATACTCAAATATACAGTGCTAATACATGACCTGTCTGGTTGCACAAACATACACACACACGCACGCACGCACGCACGCACGCACGCACGCACGCACACACACACACACACACACACACACACACACTGCCCTTCTCGAGCGGTCTGTGGTCAAATCTTTAGCAGAAGCTGTTTATAACATCCTGTATAAACCGCTCCTGTCAGACATGTGTGCACGTGTCGTCCGTCCGTCCGTCCCCCACACACACACACACACACACACACACACACACACACACACACACACACACACACACACACGGACAGACACACACACACACACACACACACACACACACACACACACACACACACACACACGGACACACGGACACACGCACACGGACACACACACACACACACACACACACACACACACGAACACACACAGACAGATGAATATGAACACACACAATGCCACTCAAAGCAAAGAGAAACAGTGGGCTTGCCAGCTTGCAGGGTTTATCTTCCTACGTGAGGCTCTTGTGGCTCATGTCTTGCTATTGTTCAACTTGTCAAAGCAGCACATGGTTTGACATGGCCAATAACCACCACAGATCTTGGGTCAGGTTACACTCCAGGTTACACTCCTGTTGTGTGGTCCATTAGAACCACAATCCACAAATAGAAACCTGATCACACATCAGTGGTTTTAGGGAAAGTGCGTGTCTCTCAGGCATAGGGTTTGAAATTAACACCAGCCAAGCGTGAAATGCGGGTCGATTTTTCATTTGGCGAGTATAATTTGGAAGCCAACCAACACTTTGGTGGGTGACTCTTTTTTTCCCCAACCAAAAAATTGGTTTAATTGGTCAGCACCCAACAAAATATCAGCCTCATATAACTGTTGTCACTTGTTTACTTTCACAGTGCAAGTAGTGGTACATATAGTAGTGGTACCAAGGACCTCAATGGAAACAAGACCACAAGGACTTTTTTGGACAGATCTTTTAGACAAAGTATTATAAATGTAGTTGTGATGTTTACATTTTTTTTGCCTAATAAAATATTCAATCAATCAATATACACTTTTAGATGTAGTTAATCACACTCTTTTTATACGTACCAAAAGAAGAAATGTGACGCTTCCTTTTTTTTAATACATTTGGGGCTTTTATTTTTTGATAGTACACAGTAGAGAGAGACAGGAAACAGGGAGAGAGAGACGACAGCAAAGGTTATCGGGCTCGGGTATTGAACCCACTTTAGGCTGCATTAGAGCCAATAATGTGGTATACGCCTTAACCGCTAGGCCTCTCTTTACAATCTACTAATGTTTTAAGTCACCACCATAAAGTGCTATTATGCAGATTAAATGCATGTAAAAAGAAAAGTGCTATATACATTACTTTCTTTGTCTGGTAAAAAAAAGTTTGGTAGAATTTTGTATCTACCAGGCTGGTGAGCTAAAAAGCATATTTTGGACCCTGCTCAGACAAGAGTGCGTACTCATAAAATTGTAATTTTGTGTTGCATGGCGTTGCATTGTGTGGCATTGTGTTGCGTGGTGTCATGTTGTGTCTGTCGTGTGAGTCCTCTCCTCTCAGCACATTTTCGATTATTTTTACTTAATAATGTAACCATGATTATTGATCACAATTATTGTGATGATGATTTTTGGTGAAAGAATATATTTTTTACATTTTCTTAATGTCTTTGTTGCTTATTGTGCTTTCAATCAGTGTTCATGTCTGTGAACAGATTCTGTCAAACCAACGTTACAGGTGTGTAATGGCTCAGTGCGAGTAAGATTTGTAACAAAAGTTAAGCCTTAAAGGGATAGTTCACCCTTTCAAATTTACTTTTTTTCTATCGATTACACACCCCATGGAGACTGGAATTCATGGAGATTTTTTAGTTTTTGTCGCTTTCCTAAGCCAATAATTTGATGACTGGTGGCGGCTCCGGTAGGAGACTTAAGACCTATTTTTTAGGTGAACTATCCCTTTAATACAGTGCACAAGTGAATGAACTTGGTGGCGTGCTAGATCTCATGTTAACATCAACATACCAGTAAGTGTTTGAGTGTTTCATAATCCATCATTTGTCTACTTTCACTGTGCTGGTGGTATGCATGTATACACTTGTAGTTAATAACACACATATCACAAAATCTCCATTAAAATGTGCGCTTCACTTACTGGATGTCTTTTTTCCATGGCCGCCGGGCCCGAAAGAGAAACTTGACGCTTTTGTTTTAAAATAGGATAGTTTTAACTCCATTTGATTGTTCATTCATTTGGACCCTCTCTTTACAATCTGCTGTGACCACTGTTTTCATTTGCGACGCCACCATAATGTGTTATTATGCAGATTAATTGTATGTTGAAAAAAACACACTCTACTATGCTGTACATAAAACATTTTGTTCTACACTGTGCTTCTGTGTAGTTTTGACAATAATTGAAAGCAACTGTTGGTCGAATGCTTTGATTTCCCTTCCTGTCAGTGGCATGCACAGACATTTTGAGGGGCAGGTGCTCAAGTAAATTATACTTTTTTTTGTTTACTTGGTCTGCTCTTTTTTCCCTCTACACCTATACCTCTTTGCCAAAAATAGCCGATCTACAAGCCCACAACGCCTCGCGCGAGGCGTTGTGGGCTTGTAGATCTGCTATTTTTGGCTAAAGTTCTCCTCAGAAAAAGGATGCTAGGTTTCGAGTGGTTATGGTAAAAAGAAAAATCATATCACATAAAGATTTGGCGGACCCCCTGTAGTAACTCTGAGGACCCCTAGGGGTCCCGGACCCCCTGTTGAAGACCCCTGCTGTAAACTGACTTTTTTCAAAAGGGCACTTCTGGTCAAGAGGGCAAAGGGCAGGTGCTCTAGCACCACCTAGAGTCTATCTGTGTACGTCCCTGCTTCCTGTCATTGTGTCATGTTGCGTTGTGTTGTGTCACGTCGTGTCGCATCGTGTCGTGCCTCTCCTCTCCTCCCCTCTCAGCACATTTTCCAGCCTCACTGACAAACACATCTGCTGTCACATCTGCCCCTTAACCACATGACAAGTTCACTGACCAATAGTTACTGCCTTGACCTGACATGTTTGGGGTTAGCAGCCCCAGAACAGCCTCAGGACAGTGTGTTTCTTTGCTCCACCACACCTTCAATCTCCAGGCCTACAGACAGGAATACAATGGAGCTTTTAATATTCAGTGGGTATATTAAAACCTTAATGAATTCTCCATCCTTTTTCTGGCTGAAGGAAGGAGATAACAAAAGGACAGATTGTATCACGACTGTACAACATGTAGTCACAAAACTGTACAGGTGTGTACTTCCCGTCATAAGGAAGGCCAAGTTCAAGCAACAGTTCGAGCAAGGGCACCAGAAGTAGGGGGTCAACAGATACTGGCTAGCTGATATCAATAGCTTTTATGTTAGCATTGCAACAACAGGCTAACAAGCTTCCAGTGGAGATTTCTCAGTAACTGATCATTATCATATGTAGTAAGTGATCATTATCATAGATACATGTGGTAAGTGATCATTATCATAGATATACATTCGTAGTAAGTGATCATTATCATAGATGTATACACACGTAATAAGTGACCATTATCATAGAATGAGTACATTATGTGTGTGTAAAGCAGTAAATGATGTCCATACGGTACGGTAAGGTCACAGCGTACAGTAGGTCATTGGATTGTTCTGGTGAAAAGGAGAGACTGACCATTTTTCGAAAGTAGTGAATGAATCACGGCCACGGCAGTGTTATATCCCGGTCAAAGAAGCCCCAGTTACAATCCAGGGCTGTGAATCAGTTCTGTTTGTTGACTGTGACTCAATGTCCATCTCTTCTGTTCATCGGGAATGTGTTGAGTAATCTTGACCGCTACAGAGCTGTTGGCCCCTATAGAGCTGTCTTTCTTTCGCTCTCTCTCTCTCTCTCTTTCCAGATGGACTAGCTGGACGGTCACTCCACTGATAAAAAGCGCATTGTGCTTGTCTCACTTGGCAAATGGCCTTCTTCAAACAAGGCCATTCTCAATGGCAATTTGAGGGAAGATGGTGAGAGGAAACAACTCTGTGGCTGTTCCCCTCCTAGCTCATGAGCCCAAGGGACCTCATTGTTGTGGCCGTGTGTGTGCGTGTGCGTGTCCGTGTGTGTGTGTGTGTGTGTGAGAAGAATTTTACAAGCTTTTGAGTGTAAATGAAATTCTTCCCCCTTCTCTTGGGTTCTTGTGGGCAAGATCTCAGAGGCATTCTTGAGATGACTATTAATTCACTTCTCTCTGTTTCGCCTTCTCGTTCCCTGTCTTATCTTCCTCTGTCCTTGTCTCTCTCTCTCTCTGTCTCTCTCCCTTCCGTTTCTTGTTATGCACTAGAAAAGGCTTACATCCGCATGTGTTTACCAATGGAAATTTGGTAAATTTGTTTTTTCTATAATTGCTACCGCTCTGTAATGTTGTCGTCTCCGCCCTTCCTCTCCCTTTTGGTATCCTCTAAGTGTACAAATCCTCTTACTCTCTTCCTTTCCCGTGAACTCTTCCTGTTTTCTCTTTTTTGCACACTCTGGTCCCTGTTCTTCCTTTGAGGTATTGGCTAGCGTAGCACTGTGCTTGTTAACTGCTGACATCTGGCATCGGTTACACAAGTTGGTCCAACAACAGCGCTACGCTACAGCCACAGTGTTTGTAAAGACAGACCACACAGAACACATACTCACCTGGTATCAGTTTAAACCCCGCCGGACACATCATGACACAGCTGTGAGGTCATAACACACTGTAACAGAAACCATGTCAGTATGATCAAGGATTACTTATATGTCATTCTGTAGTTTTTGATATCATTTCACCCTTAAAACCGGGAAAGCATCTGTGTCACTTTAGATTTGAACCACTTTAACCATTATTTTATACTTTGGATATTCAAACATAGCAGATATACAAGCTCATATGAGCTTGTAGATCTGCTATTTTAGAAGAATCGTGAACATTTGTGCAAATCTTTGAATATAGTTTATATTTTTTAACTCAAATCTTTGCTTCGGGGTGTCCCTGGAACAAAATATTTTCAGGTCGGCGGCCAAATACATATAATTTTAGGGGTCCTTGACATGAAAAAGTTTGAGAACCACTGACATAAAAACATACGTTTTTCAGAAAACTGTTAGGATTTTTAGAATCGTTTTCATGGGTTCAGCAGTGAAGCTTTCTTGGCACAGTTTTGAAGCTACAAAACTGCTGTTGGTTTGCTTGTTTTGTCTTGATTTGTTTTTGTTTTGTGGATGTCTGTCCAAGTTCCCAGACGTGGTAGGCGAAAGCAGAGTGGATGGACAGATTTAGAGGGAGGCTCAGATAAGGATTTGAAAGGGGGCAGAGGCGAGCTTGTTTGGTATGGTACAGTGTTTTAAACCACTGAGCACAAGTTGGCAGAAGCTATCTTTTTATGTTAGTCTGTGTCTATCTGTCCTCCCCTGACGTTTAAGATAACCTTAATCCCATCCAAAGTTGTTATTGAGCTCCATTAGGCTGAATGGTGTTTCGAGGACAGGCATATCCCATGTAGGCTGCTACTGTATAGATGCAACATACATACTGTCTGTCCCCTGAGTTAAGCTTCTACACAGAGGATTTAGGCTATCGGGGCATGACTGAGAGCATGCGCTCTCTCTCTCTCTCTCTCTCTCTCTCTCTCTCTCTCTCTCTCTCTCTCTCTCTCTCTCTCTCTCTCAGTTCATCACCTATAGTGTAATGATAGAATCACTAATCACTAAGCTAGGCTTATATGATCAGTGGATGGATAATTAGCGTGAACCCGTAGACATATGTGTTCTTCTAGTCCACCTTTAACACACAAATGCAAACTGCTTTTCCCAGGGATGCCAATGACATGATTGTTGCATTATGAATGATAACCATATGCCTCTTCACAGAAGACAGTTTGGATTCACTGAGAGCAGCTTGTGTGAACAGATAAAGAATCAAGGAAGACTGAATTGTGTGATTGATCTCTCCCTCTATCACACACTCTTTCTCTACTATTTTCTGTCTTTCTATCCGTTTCTGACTCTCTACTACACAGTATGTTTCTGTCCCTCTCCTCTCTGTCTCAAATAAATCACTAGTGTTATTGTCATGATAGCCATGATGCTTAAACACAAGCCATATGACCACAGATCACAAGCTGTGGGTTGCCTTCGGCTAACAAGAGCTAACTACAAATGGCTATTTATCTATTATTTCATGTGGTGTTGTAGGGCGATTCCTGTTGGGTTTAGTGGTATGATCATAATCAGCAGTACATTATGATATATGGACAACATTTAAGGCAGTGCATGTATATGGGGAAGTATGAAAAATGGTTTATGCTATTCTTAAGTATGAATGATTACAGTAATAATTTCAATGTGTTTGCTATTCTTCTTTCCTGCTGACGACAGTATTCCCTCCTCTCCACTGTGTGTGGTTACTATCACATAGCCTGGCATCGCAAATGAAACATGAGCTTGCAAATTTGTCAGGTCCCCAGGCGAACTATCATCGTCCTGACCTTTTTAATGTTGTGTTTCCGATTGCATAATGATACGAAACGTGAATGAGGCGACATAGGCCCTATCAAATGACCTAGCTACTGTAGCTAGGCAGTCCTGTGACTGTGAGTAGCTGTAGCCTTGGGCTGTCTGCCATGTAAGGTGTGATGGAGTTTGACATCCAGTCAATTAAAAGGTTCTGATATGACAGACCGAGGTTAAATGTACTCTCCCCAGAGGAAAAAGATCATTAATCTTACAGTAAATAAAACAAAAACTTGTTTATCCTAGTTTATCTGAAGCACCACATTGTTATGGGGCCAGGCTTCCAGCATGGACCCATATTGTTATTGGCATTATTCCGTTTCTTCTTCTTCTGCCACTTTTGGCAGTTCTGGCTGAACCGTGCAGTCGCTTTTTATGAAACTCGGCCATATGATAGATGGTCATGAAAAACGATCAAGAAATAATTCTCACAATCTTTCGTCAAAAGGTGGCGCTATAGCACTCAATTGAAAAATGCCAACTTTGATCAGGTACAACTCATGCCCTGTTTCACCTACAGCCATGAAACTTCGATGCACACATGCGTCTCCTCATGCTGAACAACTTTCACACTCTGACTTTTGACCTCTGACCTTTAGATCTCCCACCATTTTGAATTATATGAAAAACAGTTAAAACCTATCTCCTCCTGGGATTTTTGAGTAATCTGCACGAAACTTTTTACACATGAACTTTGGACCTATACCAAAAAACGTTTGCAAAATATCTTCCATAAGTGAAAAAATGAAGCTTTAATGAGCCAATGAATATTGCAGTTTTATGACAATTATTCATCTGCCCCTAACTCATACATGCAGACTTACCATTCTTTGAAACTTTGCAGAAATGTAAAGGGCCATTCCAAATATCACTGAAACCAATCTTACTCCAATTGGTCAAACGGGGGCGCTATAGCAATTTTTTGAAAATTGAAACTTTAAACAGGCAAAAGTCATGCCTCGTTTGGCCGACAGCCATTAGACCTGCTTACACATGTGCCTTGACTAATGAGGAACACATCTATCACGTTGACCAGTAAGCACCGCCCTTAGGTTGTCCGCAATCTTGAGCAGTTTGAAAAACACTTAAACCCAGGATTTTTCAGCTATTTGCGTGAAACTGTATGATCTGTGTGATCTCCTTTTTCACAGGTTCTTGTCTGTTGGTGGCTTCTCGCTTAAATGTGTGCCCCACAACCTGAAGGTCACCAGTTCAAGCCTCACTTGGTGCAGACTTCATCTAAGTTGCATTTCACACAACATGACTATCAATGAATACATCTGCAATTGTTAAAGATAACATGAAATACTTAATTGAGTGTTTTTTACATACAGCTGATCTACAATCTCACAACTTTTCAGATAGCAATGAGAGTATGTTTTTTCAATGTATAACATACTTCATTGTGAAAATAGCCGATGTACAATCTGACAACTTTTAATGGTTTGTGAGCTTGTAGATCGGCTACTTTCACTAGTTTTGGTTCTGAGGAGATGTACAATTTCTTCATTGGTAAATGGTTTGTGAACGAGTGATCTTTGTGTTAGTGAAACAGGGGCTTGGGTCATGACAGAAGGCAAGAGTTTGTGATCCTCAACAGACAATATCAGCCTGGACAAAGCTATAGCACTATAGGTAGTGTTGCAGCTACCTAAGAGTGCCTCACGATCGCAAGGTTGCCGGTTCAAGCCTCACTTGATGCAGACTCATTTAAGTTGAATTGCAAAAAACATGACTCAATCTATTCCGTTTCCATGGCTCTCTCTCTCTCTCTTCAATCTATTCCGTTTCTATCTTCAATCTATTCCGTTTTCATGTCTCTGTCTCTTCAATCTATTCCGTTTCTATCTTCAATCTATTCCGTCTCTCTCTCTCTCTCTCTCTCTCTCTCTCTCTCTCTCTCTCTCTCTCTCTCTCTCTCTCTCTCTCTCTCTCTCTCTCTCTCCCTCTCTCTCTCTCTCTCCCTCTCTCTCTCTCTGAGGGTCGGCCATAGCTGAGTGGTTAGTGAGCCCGCCTAGGGAGCCAGAGGCTCTGGTTGCCCCAGGTACGATTCCAGGCCAGGTCAGCAAATGTGTCGATGAAATGAAATTTGGCCCTGAGCAAGACTCTTAACCCCTAATTGCTCACAGGCCCTCATTGGAAACAAGACCGCAAGGACTTTCATGAACTGACCTGTTTAAGGAATTATCATTTCTCTTTCTCTCTCCTGGCCCCGTATTATCGCTGCTTGCAGCTATATTTGTCTTTGTACTCTGCTTACAGTATGTGTTCTCATCCAGCATGTACAGTAGCTCTGGATGGATAGATAGTGTCTGCTAAATGCCTAAATCGTAAACGTTTTTCTGGTGATAACTGACAGGTCAGTCAATATGGACATGGACATTTTGAGATGTAGTATTTAGTTTATTATTATTATTGCCCTCTTGGCCAGGTCTCCCTTGACACCACTCCTTTCAGCGTGTGCATGCTGGCATGTGCATATTAGCCTAATCCTGTCTCTAAAGACGGCTTCTTTTAATGTGATGCTCCAGGCATCAATTAGAGCAGGAAGTGTGATAGCCTCCTAATAGCCACCTACTCCTGTACTGTAGGTACACCTGCTCACGGCTGCCTAGTCAACACACAAAAACACATGTTCCCACATGCACACACACTGATGTAAATATTGTCATACCACAGGAGGTGCACACTCGACACATGCAGCACACAGACAGACACACTGAACATGTCGTATGATTATATTGTTGTGGCTCCACTTGGTCATAATATTTGCTGCTGTTACTGTGGAGATGTGTGGGCCTATTTCTCCTACTTTGTGTGTATGTCAAATCACTGCATCTGCCCTTGGTTTGTTTGTGTGTGCGTGTCAGTGTGTGCGCGCGCATGTGTGTGTGTCTGTGAGAGAGAGAGAGAGAGAGAGAGAGAAACTGTCTTATGTTGTGTGTGTTGTGTCTCTGTCCTTGTGTGTGACAATATTCCCTGCAGCTTTGGCTAAATCACACACACACACACACGCACGCACGCACGCACGCACGCAGAACACTGTTCATCTGTTGTCCTTTTCCTCGGTCAGTCACTTAAAAATGAACGGCTCACTCGTCTCCCAGGGCCTGCGTCCCACACAGCCTCACTGCTGTCTGTATGTCACCCAGTTCAGAACCCAGTGGCATGGTAACAGGGGGTGGAAATATATTGGGAATAAAGAAAAGAAAAAGAAGCACCACTCAGCATGTCGTGACTCGTGAGCCATAGAGGGCCACAGCTGTGACTCAGACTGCCTTGATTTAAGGTTGTGTGTGTGTGTGTGTGCGTGCGTGTGTGCGTGCGTGCGTGCGTGCGTGCGGGCGTGCGTGCGTGCGTGTGTGTGATGGACAGGAGGACAACAAAGAGGTACTCTGTCCACCTCTGCGTGTGACTCATAGGACATGCTTCATTATCCCCATGACAGCTGTCCCCATCTACAACCGGAGAGAGAGTAAAGTTAAGAGTGCAGGAGAGGAGAGAGCGGGAGTGATTCTCCCTGGTGAGAGAGGACAGATGAAAGGATACTTAATGGATAAACAAAAGACTCCCGAGCAGCAGAGAATGTGTGAAAAGGGCAGGTCAGTGTATTTGTAAACAATTGCCAGTTGATTAACGGAAATATACAGTCAAATTTACCGAATACTTTGTAAATTGTCTGCAATTCTATAGCACACCAACCTGCTAATTGTGAGTAGTTTGGAGTTCGTGTGTTGCTCAAGGACACTTCGACACCAAGCCAAGAGGAGCCTAGGATAGAACCGGGAATCTTCTGGCTCACTGACAGCCGCTTTACCTTCTGATACCTTCTGACCTTTTCTGATAAACAGAGTATAAACTTTCCTGAAATTATTGCAGTGTTCTGTGCAGGTTCACCCTAACCCAACCATGGTACTCCAAAGAGATTAACAAGGCCGAAAATAAATGCTGTTTGTACCTAATGTCCCAGCAAAGGATGAAGAGAGGAGGGGAGGGGAAACTATAACAGTATTAAAAGGTGAGACTGAGTAGGTGAGTCAAATGCTTGACCAAGCAGAGGGAACGAAAGCGACAGACAGACAGACAGACAGACAGACAGACAGACAGACAGACAGACAGACAGACAGACAGACAGACAGAGGGTCATATTGAATAGACCCACATAGAAGCTTGACTCACTGGCCTTGCTTCATTTGTTTATATAACATGCCAGCAGCGTCCATTCAGCCTCTTTCCTCTCCTCGCTTGCAGCAATGTCAGAGGGGATGAAACTGAGATATGGTGAGAGAGTTGGGGTGGTTGTGTGTGTGTGTGTGTGTGTGTGTGTGTGTGTGTGTGTGTGTGTGTGTGTGTGTGTGTGTGTGTGTGTGTGTGTGTGTGTGTGTGTGTGTGTGTGTGTGTGCGCGCGTGTGCGTGTGTGTGGTGGGTAGTGAACGAGGCAGCCGCGGGGTACAGCTGGTGGCGGTCGAGCATAGAAAGAGAGGGAAGGAGGGATGTTTGAGAAGAGGAAGAAGGGACTGAAAGAGAGAGAGAGTGCTTTAGCCACACTGCTGGATCCTGGCAGCTGCCATCTCGTGCATGGTTGCTACGGGAACTGCTTAATTCATTGTGAAGACTCTCTGAGTCTCTCCCCACTCTCTGTCTCGTGCCCCCCCCCCCCTCCCTCACTTTCTCCACTTGCTCTACTCTGTTTGGCCTATAGAATCAAATAAGTCCAGCCAAGATTTGTCATAGAGAGAGAGAAAGAGGTACATTGAGAAAAGGAGGAAAAGGATGAGATAGACAGACTAGACGGAGGGAGATGGGGGGCGCCAGGTAGGGAGACGAGAGAAGTACCGAGATAAAGGGAGAAAAAGAGAGAGAGAGGAGGGTACAGAGACAGAAAGAATGGGGGTATTGAGTGGTCGCAGCATTCAATACACAGTGGAGTGTAATCCAAGACCTTGTCACCTGCATGACAGAGGACCACAGGATAATCTCACCGCCCTTGACCCAGTGTCCCTGTTCTGCTGGTCCACACATTCACTTTCATTTGACTATACGTTATTCTGTACAGTCACACTCACATAGTAATGTTGTCTTTAATCTGCAACAACACAGTGCTACTTAACAAAACAGTATGCTGTAGGAAATGCATACAATCTCTGGTTATACAATATCATCACATTTGTCAGAGTGTACTGTTTACTGTAACCCAATGTTTTGACGCTCTTACATTTTGTTTTCAGTAACATCATTAAAATGTGCATACTGACACTCTCTGTGTGTGTGTGTGTGTGTGTGTGTGTGTGTGTGTGTGTGTGTGTGTGTGTGTGTGTGTGTGTGTGTGTGTGTGTGTGTGTGTACGTGCGTGCGTGCGTGCGTGCGTGCGTGCGTGCGTGTGTGTGTGTGCTTGTACATGTGTGGTTAAGAGGCAGTGTGAGAGCAAGTGTTTTGTCATATGGAGAGAAAGATGTGGAGTGTTCATAGGACAGAGAGTGCACTATAGTGATAAAAAAAAAGAAAATAGAATGTGACAGTATAGAAATAGGAGGAGGAAACAGACCGTAGGGACAGTAGATGGTTTGGAGTTGGATTCAACAGCAAGTGAGACTGCAAGTAGGGCAGAATAGAGTGCAACAATAATTGTGGGTGCCATAGAAACCGATAATACAGAGTTACGCAGGTTGATAAAGATATAGAAAGTACTAGTGAGGTAGAAGTGTTAAAGAAAAAGACATGGACAACGTGTGGCACCAGGTAGGGCCATACAGAAGTGTGACACAGTCGGTGCTAGGCAGTGGAGTAATGGTGTTTTTTAAACTGGGGGGAACGCTATTTTAATGACGTCACATGCACACGTGCACATTCACACACGTGGATGCGCACAGACACGCCCTGACCAGTATTATGATTTTTTTTTCTTTTAGATTAATTTTAGTTTGGTCTAAGTGTGCATACAGTAAGTCGTTTTAGTTAGAAATGCGTTCTTTTTTTGTTTTGTTTAGTTCCAGGTGTCCGGGTAGCTCAGTCGGTAGAGCTTTCGCCTTCAAATCACAAGGTCATGGGTTCATTCCCGGGCACTGCCAACTCAGTGCATGAGTAGCACGGCTTGGGTGAGGTAAGTCGTGCGGTACTGGGAGCTGAGGATAGGTGTGGCGCTCCACCTCAGCAATCCATCTCCCAGGGGTCTAGCGCATTGTAACGGGGACAGACTCCCGCGTGTTACTCGTCTGATACCGACAATAAGCCACCTCCTGACCTACTTAGTTTTTGTCTTAACCTTTCCAAGGAATGCTTGGTTTATAGAAGTTAGGTAGGATAATAGAATGCAATAGAGGTCAATAGAGGTGATGGTTGAAAAACAAAATGAGTGTTATTGTCATTGTAGCTACCGGTCTACAGTAGGCAAGGCAAGGCAATTTTATTTGTATAGCACATTTCAACAACAAGGCAATTCAATGTGCTTTACACAAAACATCAAGCACAGGATACACTATAATACAATTATAAATTGACATTAGGATGCATAAAACAAAATAAGTAAAATGTATAGATACAGTTACAGTGCAGAGGAGAAAAGAAAGGTAAGAACACAAAATTACTCAAGTAAAGCCAGCAGCAAACAGAAAGGTCTTTAGTTGTGTTTTAAAAGAAATAGTAAGAATGGCAGCAGACCTGCAGTTTTCTGGGAGTTAGTTCCAGATATGTGGTGCATGAAAACTAAATGCTGCTTCCCCACGTTTATTAGTGGTTGTATCAACAGAAAGCAGACCTCTCCCAGATGACCTGAGAGGTCTGGATGGTTCATGATATCGTAGTTTCGTAAGTATTTCGTATTTTGGCCCAAAACCATTTAAAGCTTTATAGACCAACAGTAGTCATTTGAAATCAATTCTTTGACACACAGGTCAGGGAGCCAGCGTAAGGATTTAAGAACTGGAGTGATATGCTCCACTTTCTTGGTATTAGTATGGAGTCGAGCAGCAGCGTTCTGAATCAACAGCAGTCGTGGTGATGGATTGTGCTGATGGATTTTTGTGTTTGATGGATGAATGCATGGACACGTTTTTCCAGTATGTTAGGTTGTATGAAAGAATGAATGACATTTTTATTTTCGTGTCATGCCACCATTTTTGCCCATCCCATATGGGATTATATGACACATCACTCAAAAAGAAAACAACTGACATTAACAATCCTTCCTGTTCGTATTGCGTACTGCCTTACAACATACTGTACCACATCAATGTTTTTGACAGGTTATACAATACAGTTTATTAATTATTCCCATGAACACACAGACAACAAAGAGGAGAAAATAACTCCGTTGCCCTGGCACCAACGCATTCTACAGACGGGTTGGGTTGGCTTTAACTTAACTACGCATTCTAAAGAGGGGTTGGGTTGCGCATCTGATGGTGTGTGAAGTGCCTACTGCTGGCTATTGTTTTCCTAAGTACCTACCCTATACAACAACTAATCTGCCTGCTAGTCTACAACAGCGATATTGGGTAAGCTATTACAGTAGTAGCAGTGTGTGACCATAGTATAGCACCCCTGGTGCTAGGTGGTATATTACAGTGTGACAGCAGGTAGGGTCATACAGCAGTGTGACATAGTGGGTGCTAGGTGGTATATTGCAGTGTGACAGTAGAGTTATACATGCAGTGTGACACATGCAGTGGATACTGGGTGATAGAGTACAGTGTGACAGTGCAGTAGGTAGGGTAGGTTAGCACATTTTCACAACAAGGCAATTGAAAGTGCTTTACACTAAACATTTAAGCATTGAGACATTAAGACACATACAGTAGCATTAGGACCAGTGGTGTAAAGTAACTAAGTACATGTACTCAACAAGTACTGTACTGAAGTACAATTTTGAGGTATTTTGACTTTATTGGAGTATTTCCAGTTTTCAGTATTTTTTACTTCTACTCCACTACATCTCAAATATTATACTTTTACTCTACTACAATTATGTGAAAACTTTAGTTACTAGTTACTTTGTAGATTTTGATTATTATTACAAAAGATACATTACCCACTTCAGCCCTATATACATTTCGGCCTTTTGAAAATCTCACAATGCGTCACATTGTGAGCTTGTAGATCTGCTGTTTTCAAAAGATTTTTATACATTTGAAAACTTGTGAAATGGGACATTCTACATAATGAGTACTTTCTACTTCGGTACGTTAAGTATATTTTGATACCAATACTTTTGTACTTTTACTCATGTTAATTCAGAATTCCTGACTTTCACTTGTAACAGAGTATTTCTACATTACAGTACTGATACTTTTACTTAAGTGAAAAATGTGAGTACGTTTTCCACCACTGATAAAGGTATAAGGATTATTAGGATATTTGTGTGACAAAGTGGGTGCTGGGTGATAGTACGGTGTGACCAGGTAGGGTGATACAGGGTGAGTGTGGTCGGTTGATACAGGAGTGTGACACATTAGGGCTGGCCCCAAAGCCATTTTTAGGGTTCAAACGTTTGGTGGATTTTTTGAAAGAACCTTCGAACCTTCATTTATTTATTTATTTGGTGTGCGGGTGACGTCGTGCCATTATGATGCCAGCGTACTGTTGTGGCAGCGGCTCCGTGAGCGGAGCGCATCTGTCACGTGCCCGCAGTGTAGCAAAGGAATAGAGAGGTAAACTAAACGTACAATGTTATGTGGCCTGTCTCTGTGGATCAGGTCTGTGATGACAGGCCATGTTCTTAATGGTCATTTGTTAATGTTCAGTGCCTTACATAGCTGTCCTGTCGTTAGTGTGATGCCCCATATGTTATAGTCTGGGTGATTGTGGGTGTGATGCTTTGCATTAACTCTTGCCCTATAGGGAAGCAGGGTGGGGCCTGATTGCTCATTGGAAAGCACCTGGGCCCGGTGCCTCTAGGAGGCTATAAAATCCCCGCCCTGGTCAGTTTCTGACAAAAGCAGACCTGTGTCCACCAGCTCCAACCCCCTATTCTCCATGCCCTTATTACTATGATTATGTTCTTTCTTTCCATCCACACACCTCGCACCACACCATGCTTCACACATCCACATCTACACTACTGATTACTGACTCCACACTCCATAGGATCCTTATCATGTTTTGTTTATACCTCCTCAGTTCTGTATTTGATTTATAACTCCATCCTGGACTCCGTCCCAATGTTTGTCACGGCCTAGAGCCAAGCTGTGACATTAGCAACACTGTTAGTGATGCTAAGATAACTAGCATAGTGTAAAGTTCAGTTATTCAACCTCTGTACTCCTTTGACTGAATCTGCCAACCACTCCAGGATAGGCTATATATCCTCAACATTAAACTTTAACTTGCGTCGATCGTCCTGCAGTGTCTGTGGATAGCCGTGCTTCTATTTTCATGCTCTGTGCAGTGTGCTCAGATCCAGCATGGATCCAGTACGTATCTGGCCATTTGCACAACGCACATACAAGCAGACAGACCATTTCCGTATCCTCTCGGCTAGAGAAGTGCAGAACGAGGAGTCATGCGAGAGTCACCAGAAAATAAATGAATTAAATTAATAAGCGAACATCCGAACATTAACATCCAAAAGTCAATATAATGAACAAACCTTTGGATCTTCGGACGTTTGGGGCCTGCCCTATTGATATCGAGTGGTATAATACAGTAGTACAGTGTGACTGGGGTGATAAAGCAGTGTTACACAGAGTGGGTGTTGGGTGAGAGAAGGCATAGCACTGTTGCCTATATTAGCGCTGGTGACATTCAACATTCTCAACTCAAACACAACAGCACCTTATTCATTGTAGACATTGTAGATTCATTGTAGATGCTTTATGGTTGCACAGAGCACAAACCTGCTTGTCTATGGTCCAAAGCACATGAATGTGTGTTACATTCACACATTCACACACCGATGGCGAAGGCAACCATGCAAAGCACCAACCTGCTCATCGGGAGCAGGTTAGGGGTTCAGTTTATTGCTCAAGGACACTTCAAACACGCTACCAGGAGGAGCTGGGGATAGGACTGGGAACCGTTTGGTTCCACTTCCTGAGCAACTGCCCCATTAGCGGTATAGAAATGCAGACCATTTCATAATGAACAGCTCTCACTCCATCTTCCTCTCTTTCTCTCCCCTGCTCTCTTTCTCTATCGCACCGCCGGTTGAGGGAAAGCTCGGGGGCGAATCAAATTCTGCCTGGGGCCCCAAAAGGCTTGGGTCGGCTCAGGAGACAGCACAGTATTAGGCGTGGGAAGGCTGGCGGCAGTAGAGGACATTGCAGCAGTAGCAGCAGTGCAGAAGCTGTACAGCATAATAGTGATTAATGAATAAGATATGGGCTCCAGAGCTGAGACTGGTGTGTTTGTAGAAGCCCTATCAACCCAAAGGTGTGCTTTACCCTCTGCCGGGTGTGTGTTTGCGCATGCTTGTGCGTGTGTTTGCGCATGCTTGTGCGTGTGTTTGCATGCTCGTCCGTGATGCAGGGGGTGATGATAAACCCATATGACCCATAGTCATAGTGGCTTCATAGTGACGGAGAACCACGTGAGGGTGCTGTGGGCGTGGAGAGAAGAGGGGATGCACTGTGCTGACAGCTGCCCTCTATAAATAAATGTTGCAGGCAGGGGGGGAGACACTGGGGAGGAGAGAGAGAGAGAGAGAGACGGAACATGGGAGCAGGGGTAGAGCGACATCATGAAGTAGGAATGAAGGAGGGAGGGAGGGAGGGCTGCATAGTGAGAGATGGAGAGGAACAGTGGCCTGGGAGAACGAGTCACGATAACTGGAGAGATGGAGGAGGACAGGGCTGATAGTGTGAGTGAGAGAGCTAGGCCTAAGTCTAGTGTGTGAGAGAGAGAGGTATGCAGTGTGGTTTCTGCCACGCTCCCCACTCATGACTCACTAGACATATGTCATCATGGCCCTGGCCAATCAGCGTGCCCGGTTTGGGTCAGGTGATGAAGCATGCCACCTCTCGGTATGCGTTGCCACAAAGGATATCATGTGTTTTCTCCCTCTGTCTCACTTTCTCTCTCTTTATTTATTCATATTTATTGCTTTTTTCCGTTTCTTCTCATCTCTATAAGTGACCGTGTACACTTTGTACAGTGTTAAACATTTTGATGTACAATACCAGCGTTAGCTTATACTGTAGCTCAATTTGATCTGCAGTCCCTTTGGCAGGTCTATTATCTTCTTACCTCAGTCAGCTTCCTTCCTCTTGTTCTCATTGTGTCTGTCTCGTGCTGACTCAATGATGTTCCTACGAGAGAGCCACAAAACAAACAGAGACGATGCTGTTAATGTGTTAAGACAATGAAATAGAAAGAGAGAGACATAATATTTGTGAAAATACCATCGTTTGGAAGCAACAATTACGGCAGCTTTGGTAATCTAGATTGTATTCCAATCTAGATTGCAATACAATTCAAACATTAATCATGTATGAACGAATGCTTACGTTTATTCGAAATGCACTGGAGGTATCCTCTGAACTTGGCCCTGCCTTGCACTGCAGGCCGGTAGCCCAGTGACAAGTGATTGAGGTGTATCAGTGAAACAGGTTCCTTTCACTTTCCTGTCTCCAGTTACATACCTTACCTGTGGTCCAGCATGGTGGAGAGAGAGAGAGAGAGAGAGAGAGAGAGAGAGAGAGAGAGAGAGAGAGAGAGAGAGAGAGAGAGAGAGAGAGAGAGAGAGTGTGTGTGTGTGTGTGTGTGTGTGTGTGTGTGTGTGTGTGTGTGTGTGTGTGTGTGTGTGTGTGTGTGTGTGTGTGTGTGTGTGCACGCTATGAGCCTTCTCCTCTGTCAAGAGGTAAGCTAAGGAGCCAGGGTTTAGTTTCTCTATCTTGGCACAGTCGTGTCACAGTGATCACCTGTCTGCCTACTTGCCTGTGGTACAGTGCCTGCCTGCATGTCTCTCCATCTGTCTGTCTCCAGTAGTTTGTCCTTCCATGTGTTTGGAAGCTTATCTACGCTGTCGGGGGGAACCTTGTATGTCCAAAACCCAGGTGCAAAAGTACCTGTGTTCCAAATGTATCAGAAGACTCACCTCTTCACTCCACTTTGGCCTGTAGCGAAAGTAGCACTTGCCTTAGCCTCAACGACCCTGGCCTGCAGGCTTATGCAAAGCCTACTATGTGGTTTAGAAAGCATGTTATGTAGACAGATGCCAGGTCAGTTGTAGACCTGACACCCTAGTGTGTATAGTTTCAATGTACAGATTATTGATTTTTGATATTATACTAGGTTCTTGGTTTCCCTATGATCCTAGATCACTATGCCTATGCATTTGATGTATTACCTCGCGTTTTCCTTCCTTACTACTGTAAATCGCTCTGGATTAAGAGCCTAAATTGGAAATTGTATCAAATGTATGTAGTTATTACTACATAAAAGTATGGACAAGTCCTTGTCCATACTTTTCATATCTATAAAACCCACAGACAGAATACATCTCAAAATCTTGCAAAAATAGCTCTTGATACCTAACTCGTCTGTCTGTCCTCCCGACTGTCTTTCTACTAGAAGTGTGTTTGTCTACCTCATGTTATGGTCCCAAGCAGTATTACTATTCCACCTATTCTACCGAGAGTTGGTCGCAGCTTATCACAAGTGAAGTGTTTGTTCTCTGTTTATCTCTTCAGTATTTGAGCTTTGCGGCGTAGGTATTGGAGAGACTGGAGTATGGGACCTTCGAAATACGTCACGGCAATTTCACATGTCACGCTCTAAAATGTGTCACCTGAAAATGCAGCACAAGCACAACCTGCATTGCAGCGAGGGGATTCTATAGGAGGCAACAAAAAGGATGAAGCTTTATTCTTGAATATGTGATCTGTCCTTCACAAATGCTTAAATTTAACTTGGCAGGTTTATTACCTTCGCAGGGACATGTGACGTTGAGTATGTACAACTGGGCCGTTCATTAGCAGCACGCAGGCCGGACGGACGCTGTCATTGCAAACGTAGGCTTGTTTCGGGCCTAAGAATATAAAAGAAGGAGACACGATAACATTTGTAATCAGGTGTTGCTGGGAGGGGCATATTACCATGTGCACTCGCGCACACGCATACAGTTCATCACACACATCAGCTCGCATAGGAAACTTCCCTCTGACTTCCTCTATTTCTGCTTGTATAGCAAACTTTTCACAGTCACTGGCAGAATTGCACAAGACACGTTTCCGTGAGAAGTCACATGCTGTCTACAGCCGAGTGTGTATTGTGTGTACTTAATTTTAGAGTGAACAAATTCAGTTATTTTGTTAAGCGGTGTGTAATTCTTCTTCATTCTTATGATTTAAAAAATGTGGAGATTCTCCCAGACGTCGTCAATTCCACTGGCAGTTGGCAGCCTTGTCTGTCAATAATTGTCTAAAGATTACCTAGATTACCTATACTCAACTGCCTTATTTAGGCTGTGTATTGAATGTAGTGAGTGTTCATTTTACACCCTCTCACAAAGGACCACAAAGCAAGAATTACACCTCTTGTAGATAGACTTTGATTATCATACTGTACCATCAGGTACAGTATCACAGTATCATAGTGGTTTGACACAAGTATTTTACAGTTTACAAAACTGTGTCAACAGATGGTCCCAGTGGTTAAAGCTGTGTACACTGACTACATCTCTCTCTCCTGTCTACTGTATCTGCCTCTTGAGTCTGTTATACTATCTCAATAATCACAAAACACTATGCAGAGCAGAATCTCTTATGGAAAATTCTCTTTTGGAAAAAGAAATGCTCAGCTTCGCTCAGAAAAGAAAGCTCTCACCCCTCAACCGAATCTTAGACATGCAGAAAACCATGGTTTTCTGTCAGTGTCAGTGTTTCTGTCTCTGTGTCAGGATATCCCTGGGCTCTGTCTGACTTTGAATTTCCCCCTTGTCATCGGTAGCCTCTAGCACGGTGGTGCAACCTCCAGCCCAAAGATGCCGCCAAGATGCCGGAGAGTGCGTGGAAGCTGGTCTTCTACACCATGTCGTGGTCCTACAGCACCTACCTGCTCTTCTTCACCTCCTACAATTTTTTCCATGACCCCCCTTCCGTCTTCTATGGTAAGAGTATACACTTGCGGTTGGTTGGGACAGGGTGAGGCGTCATGTGATATGTACAAGCAGGGCACGTCCGCTCGCTGTTTTATTTTTGTATTTGGTTAATCTATCGAGTAGAGAAACTGTGTCCATTCATTCATTCATTTATTCACTCATTCTAGAACTGGACACAGATCAGTTTAATTTTGCTCAAGTCAAAATCTAAATTGAAGTAGGCTTTCACATAATGAGACAGTCCTCAGTCGCATAATAAAGAAATATAGAAAAAGATCATCAGTTGAGTAACAATCATTGACAAAAACAAAACAAATGTTGTCCTATATATATCCTGGTCCATAATATTAGACACATTAATTTAGTGCCAACTAAGTGTCCATTTAATGGCACTGTGGTAAAGGCAGCCATAGGATAGATGAGGAGAGAAAGTCTTTATAATCTAATCTAACAGTAGCTGTCAATGCCTTGTCCCACAGATACTTTGTGTAGTAAAAATGTTGTTGGCGAGCTTTGATTATTCAAAATAGAAGCCTCATTTGTGTTTTGTAAAGTGATTTGCATTGCTGTTCTCATATTTCATTGGAGCGCCTTAAAACACATTCATTGGTAAAGACCGCACCTTCAAACAAACAATTGATTTGGGCTGTATTTATTTCAGACTCTGGGTCCCTCCCCAGAGTCTGACAGTGAAGTGACAATTTAAGGACTTTTACCTTTTTACGAAAACTCAAGCTTTTGATAACTTTTCATCGTTAAGGTCTTTTGTGTACACTGAGCGAATTTGAGGCGGATCTGACAATCCGCCTAGGAGGAGTTTGTTAAAGTACAACCTCTGAAAATGGCTTGAAATGCACAAAAATGCCACTATAAATTCAAAATGGCCGACTTCCTGTTTCTGTTTAGGTCATAGCTCCAAGAGACTTTTTTGTAAGTCGGGACATGATACAGGTGTGTACCAATTTGAATACATGTAGGTGAAACCGTATTGTGGGGCTTCAAGCACGAAATGTTGTAGGGGGCGCTATTGAGCCATTAGGCCACGCCCCTTTTTTAGATGATTAAAATATATAATTCTTACTGTGCAGTGCTCTGCCCCTAATAAGACCATTACTGCATCAAAAGTAATCAACAAACGATAGTATAAAAGTTGGTCAAACATTGGCCAAATTGTCAAATAATATGAGGAAGAGGCAAAAATTGTGCTCACAATGCCTCGCAGGCGTTGTGAGCATGTACAGATCGGCTATTATCACAATATTTATCTGTGGAACCGAGTCAAACTAAATGCCTCAACTCCTACAATTCCAAGTGCTTGTCAGGGTGGGCGGTCGCCAGTTCAAATGTGATTTCAGGCCGTGACCTGCCTGAAAAGGTTGAGAACCACTGAATTAGATGAGGATTTGAGGTAAACGAAGGGAGAGGGGCAAAGGGGATGAAGGGATGAAGGAATGAGGAGATACGGGGATGGAGGGAACAGGGAAGTAATGGGGGTGAAGGTTGTAGGTATGAATGGCATATGGGGAAGCAGGGAGGAGGAGATGTGAGGATGAGGGGAGGTAGAGGTGAAGAGTTGTAGGGATGTATGGATGGGGGGATGTTGGGATAAAAGGATGAAGGGATGTAAGGATGAGATAATGTAGAGTTGAATGGATGTAAGGATGAGGGGAAGAAGAGATGAAGGGATGTGTGGTTGAGGGGATGGGGTGGAGCACTTCTGAATCCAGAAGCAGGTGAGGGTTGGTGGTTCCAGTGGTATGAAAGCTAAGTATGTGGCTTTGGGGTCCATAGAGCTGAGCGGCATCAGATGGCGCCTGAAGTGTAGTGGAGAACACACAGAAAAAAGGGAGAACAGGGTGGTGGAGGGATGCGAGATACAGAGCAAAGATGACAGGCCAAGACGGCCGTGCAATTTCACAGAATTTAAATGCTTTTGCTTTTTTCAGTCATCAAAAGCCACAACGAGGAGTGATCCTGCAGCCAGTTGACAGGCATTCAGAAGTGTTTTTACAGTACTGTACGCCTACTCAGTTTGGCGCAACAACATTTGAAAATTAATCGGCTGCAGAACTAAAGGACATTCTGACAGTTAAATAAACACTGAGGATTTACCTCTGTAGTAATGTGGGATAGACCTGTGGTTTTCAAAGCGGGGCTGCCAGGGGGCCAATTGGAAAGGAAAGGAAAAAGAACAAAAAATATATACATTTTTTCATTTCAATTCATAAGACTACATTATAGTTTAAGTACTTTCAACCTGGTGTCTTTCTTTTGGGCATGTCATTATTGTCCAAACCATTTTGTAATAGGTGTCCCGCAGCCAAAGGATATATGGTTATTTGGGGGTCCTCTGGCATAGAAACGTTTGGGTACCCCTGGGATAGACATGGGATGTGTGATTTAGGTCCTGTACGATGGCTCCCACTCTCTCAGGATGGTAATCTTAAGCCACTGATGTTTTTTAATAGCCTTTTGGTCTGTTGCATCAGGCATGGAGGTGTGAGGGCTTCGATCCAGGCCCAGCCCCTCTGAGAGGCGCTAACGCATCCTAGCTGACAACTCGGCTTCATCTTTAAAAGCCACATCACTCCTAATAGCTGTCAGCCCGAGATGTGTACACAGGAACAACTTAATGTGACCGGACACTCTCGTTCAGAGAGAGGCACAGAGGAGAAGGAGGGAGGGAGGGAGGGAGAGAGAGAGAGGAATAGAGTGTGTGTGCGTGTGTGTGTGTGTGTGTGTGTGTGTGTGTGTGTGTGTGTGTGTGTGTGTGTGTGTGTGTGTGTGTGTGTGTGTGTGTGTGTGTGTGTGTGTGTGTGTGTGTGTGTGAGAGAGAGAGAGAGAGAGAGAGAGAGAGAGAGAGAGAGAGAGAGAGAGAGAGAGAGAGAGAGAGAGAGAGAGAGAGAGAGAGAGAGAGAGAGAGATGGATCTGAGCCACCAGATAGGGAGGGGTGGCAGGGGAATTAGCAAAATTAAGAGAAATGGAAGTGAGCAACAGAATCATAGGAGGAGTTGTAAGAGGGTGGACAGAGTTATATACAGTAGTGAGCAAAGGGTGTATAGTAGGAGAGGAGATAAGAGAGAGTGGCTTCTCTGCTACGATGCAGGTAGCAGCCTCTCCTTCAATCTTTAATGACGGAAGGTCCGATCAATAAACATTACACAAGGTCCGAATGTAACCTCATCCTACTGGATACAAAAGTTACTCTAGTGGCCAAGGAGGAACTTTCCGTCTGTCCGTCCATCTGATAAGGTTTATGGGACTGAGCTTTTTGAGCAGCCAGCAGAGTCATTTTGTCTTTCTGCCAGAAGGGCCTTAGAAGAGTTCTTTAATCCTCAGGAGAGGAGAGAACCTGATATGCCCCCTCAGCCAGCCCAACTGGCCCTTCACATCTGCTATTCCCCCCGGAAGTCACTGTATATAGCTGTGTCTGGTCATGTTTGTATGTGTGTGTGCGACTGTGCGTGCGTGCGTGTGTTTTCCGGCCATTCCTATGTACTTGGTTATGAGTTCTAGGAAAGTGTGTGAGTGTGTCTACGACTGTGCGGGGGGTGGAGTATCTATATGCATTTTTGTGGAGTATATTCCTCTCTACTATACCTTTTCTATGCAGCAAGGTCATAACGCTCCCGAGATTTTCCAGAAACAATAACATTCCCAGTTGTTCCTTCCTAAAAACCTGTTGTAATCTATGTCACTGATTTCAATGTGTAGAGTATTACTGGGATCTATGTAAGGTAACACCTGTTTGTGTCAGTCACACTGAATGCCAGTGGTGGAAGAAGTACTTTTTACTGTGAAAATACCCACTGAGCATTTATCCGGCTATTAGACGTCTAAAATACGTCTAAGGGCTAAGCTAAAACTGGGTTATAATTGGTCTAACAGTGAAAGTTTTTTAGATGTCTAGGCTTAGCTTAGACGTTGATTATCTGTTTTTTAAGCGTATATTTATAGACTGTCTATATTATAGCCGTTGAAATGACGTCTATAATATAGACGTCTATATATAAATGCTTAAAAAATGTATATATAAATGCTTAAGTATACTTTGTATTACCAAAGTAAAAGTAGAGTTTCACACCGGATTTGGCACTCTGTTGAGTTACGCACAGCACAAATTCAGTATCAAATTAGCCAAATCTGCATAACCGCATAACTACCATTAAACCGCAGCATCTCTGCTTTGAGTCAGATCAGGGTTGCATGTCATCCCTCCCTCTCGCTGCCCTAGCTTTCCTGTCATTCTTCACTGTACTATAAATAAAAAGCATCAAATGCCAAAAACTTTCATCCTAGACTGCCAATTTAACCGGCTCTCGTCCCTCCACTCCCCCCCCCCCCCCCCCCCCCCCAACATGACTGAATTCCTTTTCATGGATAAAAGTAGCTAGCTAGGGATCTTAGCTTTCCCCCATGTCACTTTATTACATGAACATTTCTTTCATATCAGGGCCCTAACATCCACACGTCTCCTGCCCTTCTCCCCTGCAGACTGGAAGAGTGGTATGTCCGTACCTACAGACATCGCCATAGCCTACCTGATCCAGGGAAGCTTCTATGGACACTCCATCTATGCTACAGTCTACATGGACTCTTGGAGAAAAGACTCCACTGTCATGGTGGTGCACCACGTCATCACTCTGGCACTCATCAGCTTCTCCTATGCCTTCAGGTATGGTCTGTTTGTTTGGTGCTTGAGTTCAACGTTTCTGGCATGGATTTAGATGAGTGAAATGGATTTTGAATGGCTTTCATGACAACTACAAATAGCATCACACACTTTCACTTCAATGCCACCTGACTGCAATGTGCCTAATGTGTGGTTAGGGAAAGCAGCATATGGTCAGTTTGGTTAAATCATTACAGCATTATGCAAATTGGTGGATGCAGTTACAGCTATGTGCTTCTGTGCAAAGAAGGGCAATTCATGGAGAATGTGCGATACCGAACCAAAGGTATCCAGCAAGACTGAACAGGAAACCTGATAAGGCGGTGATGTAAAACGCCACAGTGTTCTTACTTGCTATAATCAAATAACGCCCGAAATGCACAGTAATCGACAGGAGATGGACTGAGACGAGTTTTTCTTTGTCATTCAGCAAACTAAACTTTCCAGCGAAAGTTATGACTGTCTTTGAAACATAGTGTTGTGATAGTGAATCCTCTATTGTGATCCTAAAAGCTCTCCTCTATTAAGGTAGTGACTGGTCATTCAGTTGAATTACTCATCTGTGAGCAAGCATGAGCTCGGAGAACACAAGAGGCACCAAGGCAGCATCACACGACATGTTCTAACGTTTATTTAGCACACACAGAGAATATGTACCTATTGCACAAACCACATGATGTGACCAGAAGATAGCATGTGAGTCATAACTGATACAGAAGCAGGAAAGATAGGATTGGAATAGGAATAGATAGATGCCAGATGCGGTACTAACTGCATGCTTATAGGCATACAGCACAGGTTTGTGATCAGTAGAAGAAACAACATGGCGAGAAAACACCAACACATATCTACCTATATGATGACACAGCTTAAGAGGGATTCAGTATAAGATTATGTACAGATACATAGGGATGTGGGCCGAGCCACGGCCATCTTACAACACATCAGCTGACCACATCTTTTAGAACATTTCCTGTATTTAGTGCTGTGCTCTTCTATATGTACTATCACTTCTCTAATACCAATGCTTCAATATTAGGTCCATACGTTATTTAGGAAGGCCACTGAGCAGTAATAGTGTTTGGTGGATGACCCTTGGCATCAACTGTGCCCATCTAGGCTGGCTGTGTGTACCATCCTACAAAAAAAGGAAGAGCATTACAAACCATTAGCCATTACCTAAAAACACTGTGGGACACCACAGTTCTGTTATTGTCAACAAGGCTTTTTGAAATTTGGTATCTATGAAAACAGAATGGACAGATGTGGTCATACTGCCAGGATACTGACCATGATACTGTTATGATACTACTGACATTATTCTGACCATGATACTGACATGATACTACTGACATTATTCTGACCATGATACTGACATGATACTGACATGATTCTGACATGATACTGACTATGATGCGGACATGATACTGACAAGATACTGACATGATACTGACATGATATTGACCATGATACTGACCACGACACTGACATGATACTGCAGAAAAGGAGAGGGTCCGCACACCATCGTAAAGCTTCCAAAAATATATATTTAATAATCGGTAAAAACACAACGTTTCGGCCTCTGCGGCCTTCGTCAGGAGTACTCCTGACGATTTTTTAACAGACAGTTTACCTAAAAATGTCACATGCGCCCTTTGTGCTCCAAACCCTCGAAATGAGCATTGCCAGCTTCCCCATTTACAGTAATTGGGGCACTCTATTAGTGAAGTGTGTATGTGAATGGTTGAGAATAGAAGCAACTGCGAAGAGTTTCCTAGCGGAACTTGCTCTGCAAATTTCATGCGTAATGCTAATGGATTAGAAAGAATGTTCACTGTTGTTATTTTTGTCCATTTAAAAATACTCTATAATATGATTTACATCTCTCCTCAGATATCACAACGTAGGTGTTCTTGTATTGTTCCTGCATGACATCAACGACATCCAGCTGGAGTTCAGCAAGCTCAACATCTACCTGAAGTCCAGAGGAGGAAGCTACTACCTCCTCAATGACATCCTGTCCAACATGGGCTCTGTTAGCTTCAGTATCACCTGGTGAGGCACAGTACACTCCTCTGCATCTCTGATTCTCTCTATCAAGTTCTTCTCTTTTCCCCATCTGTCTCTAATTGTTCTCATCTCTTTGCCCCTTTGGGCCCAATTTTAAGGCCTTGCTCGACCCCAGCAAGGGCTGTATGTCCTTTCTTTCTCCATTTCTCTCTATCAGACACACTCTTTGCCTCTTGCTCTTTCATTCTCTCTCTCTGTCTCTGTCATTGTCTCAATATGTTCCTCTGTCTTTCTCTTTATTTCCTCCACAGCTTTGATGTCTCAGTGAAGACAAGCTAAGATTTATACCAAACGTTTAAGCCTCTCACCCCCCCCCCCCCCCCCCCCCTCTCTCTCTCTCTCTCTCTCTCTCTCTCTCTCTCTCTCTGCTAGGTTCTGGTTCCGTCTATACTGGTTCCCACTGAAGGTGCTATATGCCACCTGTGTGTCCAGCCTCCAGTCTGTCCCCAACATCCCCTTCTACTTCTTCTTCAACGCCCTGCTCCTGGCTCTGCTCTTAATGAACATCTATTGGTTCTTGGTGAGGACACACACACGCACGCACGCACGCACGCACGCACGCACGCACGCACGCACGCACGCACGCACGCACGCACGCACGCACGCACACACACACACACACACACACACACACACACACCCTGAATCGCTAGCCTCGCATTCAGGGTCTGGTGACGCTGTCGAAGGCGGGCTTTTCTCGGTTGAAAATCTGTACGATGAATCGGGATCGGGATAATCCAGTATGAACCAATCACTAAAGAGTCCAACTTTGGCCACGCCCCCATCTCAGAAAAAGGCTGCACTGAGAGGGCTTTCAGACTGAATAATGGAGTGAAACGAAATGAAAATTCAGGCTGAGTGTCAGGCTACATGGGCACATCAGAAGGCAAATTGTAACAGTACGACCGGGGCTTTCCAATCCAATGAGTCACTTCCTTTATAAATCAGAGTAGATAAATCCTTGGGCAAGTAATCTATCAGCGGCTGCCATATATTCATAAAGTTGTTTCCCCTCTCTTTTATTAGTCTTTCCATTGGAAGTACACAGTACTTGGTAAACAGCACACTGCATTAGACCGGCTGGACTTTTAAACAAAAATGATTAACTCAGAAACCGTTTTGATCGTCACAGTTTGATTTCTTGCTAATGCTCCACAAATGCTGGCTTGAAAAATAATCTCCTCTCCTCTCCTCTCCTCCCCTGTAGTTCATCGTGTTGTTTGTGGTGAAGGTTCTGAAGTTGAAGGAGGTGAATGATGTTCGGGAGTATGAAGAGGAGGAGGGCTCCAAGGCAGCAGCAGGTCTGCTCAAACGGCCTCAGCCGGAAGACAACAATGATGCAGGACATCAAAACTCCGCCCATGGGTGAGTCCATTAACACAGGGACATGCATTGACTGAGTGTCTCATACATCTTTGTAAGTGGCACACAGGATGTTAATTTTGATGTCCGTTAAAAATATTCAGTGATCACCTTGCTCTCCGACTCAAAATTGAGACGTTGTCATTCTGTCTTTATGGCACAAAAACATTTTTTCTGGATTTCCTGTTATCAGCTACAGGTACTTTAAAACTAAAACTACTAAAACCTTAGTCCAAAATTCTCCTTTAAGGCAGCAGCGTGGCTGGACTCTGGGCACTTGCCTATCCACAAACTATAGGGAGAAAGTGATATGATGGTAGCCTGGCATTGACCAGACTGATAAAGTGGATTCACTTTCACGTTCCTCCCCGGTATCAGTCTGGACTTCGGCCCATAGGGAGCGAGTATGAGAAATCAGAAAATGATTTTGATGCTTTTCACTGTTGTACGGACAGCAGTTGAAACGCAGTCAGTGATTGGCCCGATCATTTTCTGATTTCTCATACTCACTCCCTATGGGCCGAAGTTCAGACTGATACCGGGGAGGAATGTGAGAGTGAATCCACGTTATCAGTCTGGTCAATGCCAGGCTACCATCATATCACTTTCTCCCTATAGTTTGTGGATAGGCAAGTGCCCAGAGTCCAGCCACGCTGCTGCCTTAAAGGAGAATTTTGGACTAAGGTTTTTTTACATTTTCTATGATGTTATGATATCTTAGGATGAATGGTACAGTAGAAAATTTTCATAACTCCATCCCGGGTCCGCCACAGCTTAAAACGTGCGCGGATAGGCCTTGCGTTAGATCACATATTTCAATAGCTTTTTTTTTTTTGTGAGATCTAACGTTCATAGTGACAGAACACTATGCAACCAAAAAACAAACAAAAAAAAACAACTAAGTCTCGCTAGACGAGATTTCAATCTCGTCTAGCGAGACCTTTTTTTTTTTTTGAACAGTGTTCTGTCACTATGAACGTCAGATCTCACAAAAAAAAAACGCAAGGCCTATCCGCGCACGTTTTAAGCTGTGGCGGACCCGGGATTGAGTTATTAATTTTTTCTACTGTACCATTCATACTAAGATATCATAACATCATAGAAAAGGTATAAGAGTCCAAAATTCTCCTTTAAGCTTTAAACCAGAACATGCCAAACTTGATTAGTGATTAGCGTCTTTATCTTTAACTTCAGGAATCATGAAACTAGGACATTTTCACACATTCTCACACATACTGACAGCGGAGTAAGCTTTCTGTGTAGATATAAATGAGGTATTACATGCAATCTATTGTGTTTTAATTGATCAAATAACATCAATCAATCAACAATGTGTGTTTTTTTTCATCTATGGAGCTACCTATTCCCTCAGTGTGGCTAACTTGTGTCATGTTCTTCTGATTATCATGGTAGCCTTCGTTGTTTTTAAATCTAAATAACTAAAGTAACTAAAGTTCATTAAATCTGTCCCCCAAGTAGAATCACTAAAACATTTTGGAATGTAATCTTTGACTCTGGTCTGACAAACAAACACACATGCAATTCTCAATCACTCGCACGCACGCTCGCACGCACGCACGCACGCACGCACGCACGCACGCACGCACGCACGCACGCACGCACGCACGCACGCACGCACGCACGCACGCACGCACGCACGCACGCACGCACTCCACAAACAAACACTCACACAAACAAACACATACGCACACTGTTGCACACACGCACACACGCACGGCCACGTACGCACGCACGCACGCACGCACACACACACACACACACACACACACACACACACACACACACACACACACACACACACACACACACACACAAGGCAGAAGGAGCAGCTCTGCCATGGGGATTATTGTGTAAGTTGTCCAGATAGGTAGATAGGATCAAAGAGCCCCATGTCCATATGGAGATGTGATTAGTGTTAACCTCCCCCACTTCTTATCTTCCTGGCCTTGAGCTCTGATGATAGCCACTGTGCCTGCTAACACCACACATCTGTTAATCACCAAGCAACATGCATGCTCTGACCAGAGGAAGACATGTGCCCAGACACATCAGCCATGTGTGTCAGCTGATAGAAACGTACAGTAAAGTCGTATACATTGACGTCTGACGCTCGCCGAAAATAATAGATTCCAATTAAGCATGCCGCAAAGTAATAATGCTCAACTAAGAGCAAACCTGATGAATGAAAGTTAACACATTTGTTTTGCTCTGAAGGTATACGGTAATACTTTGCTGTTAGTGAAGCGATGTCCTTTTTAGGTCCTTACACACCGGGGCGATTTTTTTCATGCGAATAATACGTTTTTTTTTAAAACCTTATAAAGTCAATGCAAGCTTACATGGAGCAAAAAAGCGAAAAAGCGTCTTTTAATTGTTCGGAACGAATCCGAATTTTGCGTATATTCGCATATTCGCCGGTGTGTAACCGCCTTTACTTGGGTAAAGTTGTGAGTGCTGTCATTTCCTTGTGTTATAGATTTTTGCAAGTCAATCCTCATGAATTCTTCATGTGCTTTGCTCTGTCACTCCCGTGCTCACCCTTGTTGCTTTTCTATGCCTATTGATTCATTCTTTCCTCTTCTTTGGCTTTCCTCTTTTCGCTCAATTCCCTTCCTTCTCCATCCGTGGTCTTTACCTCTTCTCTCTCTGCTGCAGGAAGCACGTGCAGAATGGCCTCACCAAGGAGAAACATCTATAATGGCCTCCCCATCGCCACCACCTGGCACTTGAGTACAAATACAAGCAAGAGGAGGCTCATCTGGTATGGCTCGCGCTCAAACCTGGCTGAGAGCAGAGCTCCATGAAACAGAAAAAGGACGAAAAATTATTTAGGACGCAATCTTTTTAGTTTTGTTTCATTTGGTTTGATTTTTTTTCTGTCATCACGTTGGTTTTGATTGTGTTTTTTTTTTTTTTTTTTAGCACTGTGAATGTTATTTCAGGTGACCTTACAGTCTTATTGTTAGCATCATCACATCTGGTAGATCACATAGAGGCAAGACAGAGTGGGGAGTTGGTCACGTGCAGACCAGAGTTGTACAGTTCTCCAGGGTGTGTAGATACTCTGCGGTCATAATCATCATCATCACAATCATCATCATCATGGCCCTGGACAACACGTACAGGGGTTAAAGTGCTCAAAGTGCCCAGTCTAGACCTACAATACCAATAATGACCCCGTGCTGGAGGGGTGAGCAATGTTCAAAGTTCTCTCTCTCTGCCCTGACTCCACAGGATTGATTGACCACCAGTGTTTGTGTAACACCGACCACGCAATATTTTTTTTTATTTTGTTTGCTTTCATCATCCTCTTTGACTCCAGATGTGAGGTTTGAAGACCCGGCTGTAAAGAAAGGGAAGGTGCATCATTCAAAAACAGCTCTGCCGTGGTCTCTCGCTCCCTGGTGTCGTTTGACCAACTCAACTCGTATTGATTTTCCATATCATCGCACAGGTCGATGGCTGTGAACCACGAAGCAACCCCCCACTGTGTCCGTGGGGTGGAAGGGTGTCTCTGTGCTCTGAGCGCTGACAGAAAGTCTTTTGTAATGTGAAGGACATAAAGTGCATTGCTGGTCATTTCATGGGAAACATTTCACATTTTGTTTAATTTCAGTTCATGTTTTTTTTTTCTTTTCCAAAGATGTTTTTGTTTTCTTTTTCTTCTCTCTTGTGATGGAATAGGCGGTGGAATAGGCGTTGGAAATATTTACTGCAATTTAACATTTTATGTTTTGTCTTTTGTCTTGTATAACATCTGTTGAAGCACTGATATGAAGGCATACAAGCTGATTGCTGGTTTAATGATGACAGTTTGATTGATTGATTGGGTTTCGGTATCATCCTCATGATTTCTTCTTTTTTTATATGAATGTGAATAATATCCAAAAACAATTTGTGGGTGGTGGCGGCAGTCAGGTTCACAGTAAAATTTTAACAATGGCCCTGGATTTATATAGAGATAATAAAAAACAAAACAATGAAGTATGATTAAAAAAAAAGAAGAAAAGAAAAAAGACATATGCACACATTATGGTATTGTGGAATGCATGGCATTGGAATGGTTTTGGAAATACGCTATGAAGTTGTTTTAAAAACAAATGACAAAGAAGAAAACTACTATCAATGTAATCTTAACCTCTTTATCAATGTGCATAACTTATCTTCAAAGTGAACTCACCTGAAGCTGCAGAGATAACTGGACATTGTGTTTGTGCGTGCATGCGCGCACACTTCCAAGAATGGACCTGCCTCCTCTGACCTTAATGTGTGAGCAGGGTTCGATTTGCTGGGGGAATGGGGGACATCCATGCCTCTGCTTTTGATACCACCCCCTCTGGTCATTCATTTTGATCTCTGCTTCTGGTCAGACTGAATTAAACTCATTAAGACCTGAGGCCGATTCTACAAATGCCTTCTAAACAACACTTTCAAGATTCTTCAAAAATGTTCAAAAATAGCAGATGTACAAGCTCGCAGCTTGGTGTCCCTATTTTGGGCAAATTGTCATAATATGTTAAAAAAAAGTATTATTCAGTAGCGAAAATACTGTGGCAGATCTGCAAGCTCACAATGCGTCACGATTGTATGAGCTTGTAGATCAGCTATTTTCACTAATTGCCATATGAATAATATAGGGCTTAAGGGTGCAGTCACACTGAACTTTGCCAATGCTTTTCAATGGAAATAGAGCGGTTTGTTGCCATTCGCGGATTTCCGCAAAAAAAAAAAACGCTCCGTTCTCATTGAAAAGCATTGGCAGAATCAAAGTTAAGTAGGCCTAATGGTTAAGAAAATGTCCCTCTCCTCTGTTATTCTTTTTTACAAATCGAACCCTGAGTGTGAGGTATGGTTTCTGTGTTTCAGTGAATGTATGTAGGCCTATGCTACAGCTCTGCAGGAGTCCCCTTGGCTGAAAACCATGAAATATGAATAAGGGTTGTATCCGTCCTCTACCTTCTCGATCAAATTCAAGTTCTTGTTTTGATGAACGGCATGCTTGTTCTGCTGGAGTAGGCCACAGATGTTATTATTGTTCAGCAGATGATGCATCCCAAACTGTCCAGTACATGGCCTCGTCTTCCACATCCCCTTAAGGCCTGCTAACTATAGCTAGGAGAGCTCTGTAACATGTTTTAGCGGTCTGGGGATTACAAACTAGCTCATGATTTTATTTACATTCAACGTCATCATCGCTGCTGATCTTACGTTTCATCTTTGTTGATGAGTTTTGGAATTGCTGCTGTTTTCCCTCTGAGAACACTGTTTGTATTCCAATCATTGTGTGTGTGTCCCTTTTGTTCTGCTGTGTAGGAGTTGGTGGAGACGATAGGGTTGTTTTTATAGATCACAGTTGTCTGGGTTTATTAGTCCTAAACCTGTTCCCCTTTTTCATTGCTCTCATTCCGCATTACTTGATAAGAAGAAGCTAATGTTCAGGTTATGTGGGGTACTGTAGAGCCTATACATATGTTATGTGTGTGCTGTACCACATCATGCTATGTTTTATTAATGTTCTATAATTTATTTAGACAGATTCTATATCATCCAAAGGCATCAAATAGCTTTTTTTCAGAGCCATTGCTTTCTGATTTTAACCTCTAGGTGGAGGAAAGCCAACTTTTGCTGCATGTCATTCTAATGTGGATGACCTGCACTGTTCAGTTCATCTCCTCTACCTCCACCCCGAAGATATATCTCCTGTGAAGCTAGTTTATCAATGTTATGACCTTTATTAATTGCTAAACTCTCAATACAGAGATTTCTTTTCTTTTCTTTTTTATTGCCGAACTGGTTCCAATTAGTTGCTAACTGGTAATTCCAATGGGGAGCAGAGTTTGCTGTAAACCCACCACAACTATGATCTCTGTTAGGTAGAACTGGTTCCTGGGGTTCACCGTGGCCTAGTGAATTTTCCGCTGTACTGTCTACAAAAGGCTTATAAGTGTTCTTTCCCTCCACCTCTGCCCAGCTCTCTCCCAGTCTGTCTACACTACAGACAGCACTACTGACAATGTGAATCAAGGATAAACCACTCTGAAATCTGTTTCATTATGCCCCCCTTGAAAAAAAGAAAAGAAATATAATTTGTGTTATAAAGGGAAAAATATTAAAGAGTATTTAGCCGCCTAGTTTCCTTTCAGTGCAGATTTGGCATGTCTTTCTTAAGCATTCAATACAATGTTGGCTTAAGGTTCAGTTCATCCTGGGTTAGGGTAGATGCTACTTGGGAAACATTTGGCAGATGAAGCTCATTATGACAATGCATTTACATGTTGAGTTTGGGTGATGTATTAATGCTTTTAGAATGTGCCAACTTAATTCACAAACCTATGTGTTTCTGGGACCTGGTGATGAGGAAGAGGTTGTAGTGAATATGAGGGGCAGTTGCTCCGCAGGTATTTCTTACAAATTGCACTGTAATTTATTACTATTATTTTTATTGTTCATTATTAGGCTAAAGAAGTAGTAGAGTGTAGAGAATCTGTGGGAATTGTTATGACTTTCTTTGAGGGGACAAATCATGATGTATGTCAATCTCTGTTCAAAGTGTATTTTCAGAATACATGTTTTATTTGGACCAATGATACACACTGTAAAGTATATCATCAGCCCCCCCACCCCCATCCCCAATTTAGTTTCAATTTGACCAGATTCTGAATCTGACCACTTGATAAGACAGGTACTTACTCTTTTATAATAATTTTAATAACTCCATTGAACCAGTGTTATTGTATAATTTCCCCCCATAAAATAAACATTTCAAATTAAGGAAAAAGGAACGGGTGATGCAGATTTCTTTGACAAATAATTTTATTTTTTGTTATAACTGATGTAATTTTCAATGCAAGGATTGAGTGTATGTGGTGGAAAAACTGCTAAGACAGACAACGAATGTCCTAGAAAGAAGAGTTTCAATTCAGTGCACAGATAAGCATTGTCTGCTTCAATAAATTAAAATTCATAGATATTTACCACAATTAAATTAACCAATTATTTTCAGTTTCCATTGTCGTAGAGGGGGACATCAGTCATGCTGCACTATAAGTAATAAGCACAGAAAACAAACATCACTCAATCTTCGCAAAAGGCAGGGCAGACTTGATCAAGGCCACATTGCAGTATACATGATGTACCGGCACACTCCTTTCCTATCAACACCAATGCCCTAAACCGCTATACCTTATATAATCTGTTGACCTTCCCCCAAGGGTCCATATATCCCCCTATACCAAATCTCTACACTGAAAATAGCTGATCTACAAGCTCACGTCTGTTTTTGCCGAATGTTCAGCATTCAAGACATACCCAGAATAGGGATGCTAGGGACACGTCTTTAAAATGTGACTTCTCCCCAATGAAATGTGTTTATTTATTTAAAACCAACACAATTGTGCATTGTGGCTGATGTAGTTTATCGTATATATACTGTGCTCAGTGTGCTGTATACTGCAACGTAGACTTGATGAATGTGTTGCTAAAAACAAGGGTCACAGCACTTGACTTTCTGAAGGTCTATTGATAAAAGAGTTCATTCTGTAACGTGATGTGGCACTCTGTCATGTGTTGCACACATACAGATATGGCCAAGGACCAATTGTGGAATGTGACCTTTTGACCGCACTGTATGCAGTTCATTTTACTTGAGTGTTAACCACCTTGGTTCCATAAGATTACTGTGAAGAGTGCAGATTTAGTGGATTTCAACGAGATCATTTACTGTGAATTCACCAAAAAAAAACTGAACAATTTAAAACGAGACAAAATTCACACAAATGGCAACAGTAAAGATAAAAGTGACAACCGGGAAAAAAAGGCAGACAGAACAATCAATGTGACATCCGTTTGTAGGGCAGGAAATTAGCCTTTTTGTGCCAGTGGCTGGAAGTTGCAAATTTCACTTCCACTATTTTACAAGTCACCAAGATTGTTATAAAGCAGGTTCTCCAAAAGATGGTTTGTTACCTGTCAAAGTGGGTAATAAAGTAGACCAACTGCGTGACCACAACCACAATTTACAACTGCATTTATGGCAGCTATTGTTCATTTCCTCCCTTGACCCATTTTATTTTCTAAAACTGTAATCATTGTACTGAATGAGTAATAGGAGGATTCACAGATAGAGCAGCAAAGACATTGTTTCAGGTCTTGCTAATTTCACTAAAAAGGCAATGGCATATACAGTATTGTATTTCACATTTAATTTTAGACAAGCCATCCTTCACGTAAACAATTCTTCTGTTAGAGGAAATTTTTAAGTCAACCGGGCTGGCTAATAGAACTCTAATATACCATATATCTGAGATATATATATATCGTATGTATATAAACACACACATATATATTTATTCATTCCAGAGTAATTCCTGTACAGTCAAGTCTTCCTCCTAGCTGCCTTTGAAGACAACTCACCCCTCCACATTAGTTTGGCAGAATAAACACTTTGAGAGGAAGGCAGAGTGATCAGTGGGTACAGTAATGGGTTAGCCCTCACAACCTACTTTAAACAGTGTAGATCCCAGAGCCTTGGTATACTGTAGGTTTCAGCCACTTGGTTAGCTATATGGAACGGCAAAAAAGCTCAGACAAAAAAACATCCACCACCTGGGACCAGTGGTTCTCAAAGTGGGGTCCAGGGACCCTAAGGGTTCCTTGAGAGGGTTCCAAATGGGCCCTTACAGGTCTTTAATCTGAGAGTGTACTAATGGAACCAAATGGACCCGTACACTCTAGAGTTATGGGGGCTCGTTGACATTAAAAGGTTTGAGAACCACTGGTCTGGCTTAGATCCATCCTCTACTCAATGATCCACAGATTAGATTGGACATAAATAAAATAAAATAACAGGCAGCTACGGGTTGGATTTGTGATGAATAATGACCGGTGAAATGTTTGTTCATGGGGACAGAAGACATAGGAACAAATCCCAACTATTTTGGCCACTGAGACCAAAGGCTGGATGACTAAAAGTTGGCAGCAAGAAAGGATCTGACATCAGTTTTCTTCGGGTTGAGGCGGGGGCAGGGGGGGGGGGGATATTGTTGTATGGAAAACTTCACAAATAGAGCTGCTTGGTCCAGCCCTTGTGTTCTTATTGGCTAGTGTTTGTTGATGACTTGAAGAAAGGGGGTGGAGTCTAGATGAGAAGAGGAAATGGGTGGAGCTTAGTGAGTCTTTGTCTTGGGCTGGGTGATTCTGCGGACAATACTGTAGAGGACACCAAAGTTCTGGAAAAGACAGAGGCAACATTACCAATTAACCAACTAAGGAGTACCAATTATACATAGACCGGTATAGGACTGAGAGACAATGCGAATATCTCCCAGTATAGCACTCTGAATGGATCCACCTTGTTTGTGACCTGCAACCTAGAAACTACCACCAGCCACTGTTTATAACTGTTAGTTTACATTTTCTTCAATTTATAATGAATTATTTCATAAATTGTAACGTATGGAACTTTTGTATAACTAGAGGTTCGGGACGAGTAGCGGCCCTCACACAGTCCGGACATTCCGACCGATATGTCTGAGTCACTAAATAAATATCTATACATATGCCCGCTGGCCCTCCCATTAAACGGATAGCAGTATTACACTACACAGAGACAGAGAGACAGAGAGACAGAGAGAGAGACAGAGACAGAGAGAGAGAGAGAGCGAGAGAGATATATATATAGATGAAGATGAAACCTGTGACTTGACCCACCTGAATGGCCACATACATCACTCCTAAGTAGGCTGCAATACAGACAGCCAGCAGCAGGTCAAAGATGGCAGGCTTCACTCTGATATGGGAGAATCAAAAAAGAAAAACCTCAGGTTAACTTAAGCTCAGAGGAGGAACATCTCTATGAAGATATGAATCGTTGCTGTTGGGTAGAAAACTTGTATCTCCATATTTCAACTTTTTATGTTTTTTGTAAATGAATGCCCTACTTCGTCAAACTAGCATCACACAAAAGTAGCAAAAATAGCCGATCTACAAGCTCAAAACACACTGCGGCACGTTTTGAGCTTGTATTTTTGCTACTTTTGGACATATGAGGATTCCACCCAACAGCCAATGAAATGCAGCCCATTATCCCTTACCTATAAGCATTCATAGTCTGTTTGAGCTGGTCATAGAAGACAAACTCTGGGTCCCTGAGGAGGAGAGAAAGGAAGCAGCTGTCAGAGCGATATCATCTGGAGCAGTCTAAAACGCACCACTGCATTACTGCGTCTCGCATAAACGTTGAGCTGGACTACCATCTAGAATTATTTTGAATGTATTTCCGAGCTCTAGCATCTCAGCATTCATTTGGGTGTGATTGGGTTGATTCATCATTATTGCTACCATAACCTATGCGGTAGACAAACATGAACTTGTTTCTCTAGTCTATGCTATAGAATCAACTTTGTTTTACATTGCACAAGTGAGTCTCAGAATGTGAACAAATGACGACTAGCAATGTCAAACCTGATTTCACATCATCAAACTTCTACTCTGTAAGGACATCAGGAGTCTTAGTAACTATTATTATGTTCAAATTTAAAAAGGGTGTGCATATACTAGACCCTCCAGAAAAACGTGGTTATGCGCATAATATGCGATTACACGCATGATTATGCAGGGATAATTTTTTTTCAAAAAGGGCGCATCGCATAATATGCGCATCGCATAGCATAATATGCGCATTGCATAATTTGTGAAATATGTGCCGCATATTTTCGCATCTTTTCGCATATTTTGCAACTTCACCGCATAAAATCACATAAAACCCCTGCATATTTCATCGCAAAATCTAGGATTTTAGCCCGCATAATCAAGGATTTTACCACATAATCAAGGATTTTTGCCCGCGTTTTTCTGGAGGGTCTAATAAGTATTTATGTTTTGGCCACTATACCTTTTGTCAGCTTTGACGTAGTGCCTCTTGACATCCTTGAGGTAGCGTCCTAAGTGATACTCAAGGGTGGACACCACGCTGCTGTCCTTGTCCACCAGTTGGGCGGCTCTGGGCTGGGCTGTCAGCCAGTCCACCACTGATGATAGCTGTTCCTCTTGTACTTGCTACAGTGATCATACACAGACATATGACACAGACAAACAAATAAGAACAGTCACAAATTAGCATGAGGTACATAGTCCACACCGGAAGAGAGAATTTCCAGTATTAGCCATGTGTGAGTCATCAACAGAAAACTATGCCTCAACTATATAGCAACAAATCTCAACAAGGACACTGCCAGACTTGTGCCTGCAAGAAAAGTTTAATCGAGTTTAGGAGCTTACCATTTGTTCAGTGAAGATCTGCAGATCCCCTGGGGCACCCTGTGCAGACAGGCAGAACACAAGAGTAATTTACACAGACTAGGTATAGACAGAACTTAGGAATTAATTACAGGTGTAACAGAAAGTCAAGGAACTGAAATTGCGAGAACTGAGAGAGAGAGAGAGAGAGAGAGAGAGTGTTGTACCTTCTCAGTCAGGTTGTAGATGACTCTAGCCAGGGCTTCTGCGACCACTTTTGTGTTCCTGCTCAGCTTCTTCAAGTCAACATGAGGCCTGCAAACACAAAGACCATAAGGCCACACATACCGTTAGACCTGTGGACTAACAACTCAACAGAACAGAAGGCAGTCAGAAAGCCAGCACGGTTAGAAAGGAAGAGAGAATAACTACTGAGCTCCCATATTTAAATAACCTGGAAGGGTACAGAGAATCATAACCTGCAAACAACTCTGTGAAATTGGCAGCCTCAAAAATACAAAAAGAATGCCAGGGAAAACAACACTGAACAACCATTAAATAGCCTGACATAGTAGGCTCCATATCACACAAAACAGATAAATGGTTCACGAATACACTCACAGACAGACAGCTATGACAGCAGCTTGTCCAAGTGTACAATGGGGATTGATTTGGATGGTGCGACAAGACAGGGTTGGGATAGGTGGGCTGCCCAAAGGTTGGACGAACTGGGTGAAGCTGTGACGACCAACTACAACAATCCACGACAATGAACAACAAGATGGTGATGGTGACTATGATGGACACGTGTTGTTTTTTGTCGTCGATTCGGAGACTTGCAGTAATGAACCCACCCAGCAGGGGGCTCTCCCGCTCCGTGGCGAGAGGAGAGGGACACTGACCGCACGTCCATGATGCTGGAACGCTGAGCCAGGCGGTGCGAGGACAGGTGAGAGAGAGTGAAGGCCGGCAGCCGGCGGATCCCGAAGCGCTCGTGCTCCCAGGCCAGTGTGTCGTCAGCCAGGTTTATCTTCTTGTGAACCATGGAGAACTTCACCTCTGGGTAATGGCTGTCTACCACCTGGGACCACAGGGAGGGGTGGGGAGGGGAGAAAGCAACAGAAGGAAGTTTACCTCGGTTAAGTTATTACACCAAATCAAGTTAAGTATGGATTATAGCTGGGACACAATTGTTCCCCATTGACCATATCACACAGCAGCCATTCTCCTCTTATGTCAGACCTGCCACCCTCCAGGTATGACATGAGGGCAAAAGGGCCTCCGTTTGAATACGGTCAATTGAACAAGGGTAGCTTTTTGTTTTGCAAAGGAGAATCATTAGTCCTCCAACATAGTCTATGGTTTCTGAGCGGCAGCATGTCTCCTGGTTCTTACCGTCTCCAGCTCCTTGAGCAGGGAATACTGAGGGGTTCCCTCCTTTGGAGGCTTGGACACATGGAGGTGGAGTGAATCATCATTCCCCAGAGTGTCCAGGCACAACACAAACGCCACATTGTCCTGGAGCAGGCTGGAGTCTGGAGAGGGAGATAAGAGACACAATGATGATGGGCACAAATAAGGAAACATGCATGAAGGGTGAAAAGCAGAGATGAGGCATTGTTTGTCTAAGACCTGCTGAGGCCTGCATGAATACAGGGCTCAATGAGGCCGGGATTTAACACAAGTTTACATGCCATCATGTGGAGATAAGTGTGACTGGTCAAATGTTGGAGCTTATATACATTTCCTGTACATTTGTTCCTATATGATTTCCAAAACAACCCCGGCCATGGATGCCATGCTGTGTGATCGATTGGTAAATTACAAATCCAACAATGTCCAGTGCCCACTCCATCTCTATTCTGTTTGAGCAAATGTATAGCAGGCAGCTGACAACCCGCAACAGTACCTGTGTGGTCCAGGTTGTCCTCCAGCCAACGTTTGGTGCCCTGGTAGTTGAACTTCCCTCCTCCAGACACAAAGAACAGCAGGTTGAACCTAAAACACACAGGGACACATTATGAGTCAAATCTAGAGTAAAGGGTCACCCACACCAAGAATGATCACTATAAATGTTAGAGTTTTGAAAATAATTCTCACTGAAGTGGATGGCAGACTTCACATCACAACTATAACACTAGGATCACGCTCAGAGAGCGCGCGCACACACACACACACACACACACACACACACACACACACACACACACACACACACACACACACACACACACACACACACACACACACACACACACACACACACACACACACACACACACACACACACACACACACACACACACACACACACCTCTTTCAGCTGCCACTTGCAATAGTTAAAAGAACTGTTTCCATCCAGCTAAGTAGGTTACAACGTAAACAAAAAGGCGTCTGTCCCACATTATTGACCACTGTAAGTGGAAGTCAATGGAGTTCCTGTCAGTAGTGCATAGTTAATGAAGCTCTGTGAAAGGGTTTGGATGCCGTCCATAACAACTACAGGGTAGCATAATATAGACTTCATCTTTATGTGCAGTGTGCGATAGAACCCCCAAAGTTGGCATTCACTTCTTTTTAGAAATATTTTCAAGCTTCAGTGAAGAGATTGATTTGTGTCCAACTGCTCAGTTCTAAAGTGGCATTCCACATCACATCCAGCAGAGGGCTCTAGTGCACAGTAATTATTGGTATGGAGAACATAGCCAACATTGCTGCCGGGCAGAAATCTTGTATCTACATATTTCAACATACTACAGGGTCACACAAAAGTAGCAACAATAACCGATCTACAAGCTCACAGTGCATCACATTGCAAAATGTGAGCTTGTAGATCTGCTATTTTTGCTGTTAGATTTGTTAGGTTAGGTCTGTCCGTGTTTTATAACCAATGAAAAGGATTAACAAAAGCTTGTGAATAGATAATTGGATCCATTGGAACACAGGTTCTTTTTTCCATTACCTGAAAAGTAACAGACTAGTTTTGGACATATACAAGGTTTCCACCTGACAGCGACAATAGATTGGGTATGATGTTTAGCATCTTAACCACTTAAACCCTATATACTTCAATGGTCTCCCAGGGATCCATACTGAACTCCTCCTTTCTTCCCTATAGACCGCTTAACAGACGACGTCACACTGATAAGAACCAGTATGCGCGCGCAGGCCGGCACCAAATGAAACCCATTCTGTCATGTCTCGATAGGACGCGCCTCACTAGCCAACACACAAGAGGAGGTTGAATGAACTGAAACCAGCGCACCCCGAAACAATATGTTGGGAATTGATTGCATGAAACAATCACCTGTGCGTCCAGTCTCAATGTTGGTAAACAAATAATTGGTCTATACAATGCAGAGAAGGATAACTGGAGGCCAATGGGCAGAGATATGAGTGTACAGTACATATAGAGGCCTTTCTTGACCATTAGCCACCACAAATAAATTAACTTGCCAAGTTGTTTACTACTCACCCAGCATGTGTTCTCTTATATGTGTATAGTCTAGAGAAGAGACGAGCCAGCTCGAGCAACATGGACACTCCACTGCCATTAGAGTCTGCTCCATAGGAAAGCCACTGTAGATGACAACATATGCAGGATGTCAACTTTCATATTGTAACCCCATGCCTCCACCACACAGTAATGGGATATTGTGAGAAATAACGGTCAGTTATGAATACATTTGAATTGGGACAACGTTTTGGTTTCCCCCCTAAATCAGTTAGGCTATATCAGGTCTACGAGATATTGGTCAACTGGGATTGTTTTATTTTTATTCTGTACATTTTGTGTGAAGGCTTTCCTGAAATGTCATAAACACATCATTGCTGTCTCAAGTAAATAAAAAAAGACCACTATTTGTATACTAATTAAATATATTTTTTGTCTGTACAGGTTACTCAAATATTTATTACTTAATCTTCAAATAAATATTACTTAGGATAATTCTTTGCATTCATTTGCATTAAGAAAAAACAACAACCCTGAACAGGCTATTTGACAAACTCCTTCAACTAGTAGGCTAGTTAAGTATTTCTTCAGTTAGAACATTCCTAGAACATTTCCAAAACACGTACTGGAGCCACACCGAAGGAGTCATAGTGAGCCACAAGGACAATGGTGGGCAGGTCCTCCCCGCCAACCCCAGCCAGACGACCCTGAGAGAAATAAGAGACCCTCATTAGACAAGTTATAGGGTAAAGGTTTTAAATGCTAGACCCTACAGCAGAGGTGGTTGATTCTATAGCTAATTGCTATGCCATAATGCTCAGTAAAGAGAGTGCTGTTACTGCACTACAACAGCAGATGGCGCACTTTGCTTTATGCAAAAAAAGGGTGCATAACTGCTTTATTAGGGTCTCTTTCAAGACATGATTAGGATGCTGTCTTTGGAGACACATTCCATTTATAGTAATAAAACAATGTCTATTAAGCATTTGTAGTACATGCAAATATGTGCATCTATGTGTGCAAAATATTCTATAGGCCTTGCCTTCATGCACGTGTTCTTGTTGAGGTGGTTCATTTACATATCCATGTGATACAGTAAGAAATGAGACTTTGGATTGATTAGAAAACTTGTAACATGATTAATTTAGTTAGGGTTCACCAGACATTCAATTTTAATTCAATTACTGCGCCCTCTGTTCTAAGTCAAAGCATGTGGCGCATGAGACCAAGCAGTAAATGAAGTCAAGAATAGAGAGCTTACAGCAGTGACTTAAGCCTAAACTTATGGGACCATGTAGACTATTAAAACCTTTACTATGCAATGTTCTGGTCTACAGTCAAGAGTAACCGCCTGCCCCCAGGCCTCAGAGGAAATCCACTGTCTGTCTCCTAATCCCCTGCAGTATGACTAAAACCCATTTATTCCCCCTGGGGTTTAACACCCTGCTTAGGTCAACACACATTTCAGCGGACACCTCAGTAGTTCTGTTGATTTTATTCTCTCTAAAATATTTGGCAAAATACTTAGCACCCCGTAAGTACTTAGCGGAGTAAAATAATGTTTTCTCAAGGTTATGGCATTTCAGATTGCATGCCCTGGAGGTAGGATTCTCACCTCCAGGCTGGTGATGGCCCAGTCACTGACAGCTTTGCTCTGAGCTCCGCTGGTCACCATCTGAAAGCCATTGGCTGTGGCCGTATGAATCAGCACTATAAGAAGGCAGAACACACAGTACAAATGAATATTAAAAGTGTGGAAGGATAGGATATGACTTTATCATTTGCCAGTGCCCTATGCATCTTCTTGCTGTAAATATACATAATATTTCTCACAAATACACTGCCCTCTATATACACTGTAATAATAACTATGTACACATAAACGGGTGAAAATGGTTTCACTTCTCATCGCACCCAAAGAGCGCCTCTATGCTTTATACAGAGTAGACACGGAAGTCCCCACAGAATCACTGGTGTATTCTATTCAGCAGTAACACTGTAGGATACCATTACTGTACAGTTGACTGGACTGCAACGATCGGTGTACATCTGTGATGTTTAGCCACATTAGATTTTGATTGCATGTATTTCTGCTTACATATTTGCCTTAGCCAAGGGCAGGATTCTGTCATCGTCTCCGCCAGGCCGAAGACAGAGGCAGATATACAAGCTCACAGCGCCTCACTTCGTGCCACGCTGCGAGCTTGTACATCCATTTTTTAACATTTAAAAAAAATCTCGAAAGTGTGAGATCTGATTTAGAAGGCATTTGTAGAATGGGCCTCAGGTCTTAATGGGTTTTAAATAAAGATCTAATCTATGGAACTTACCCTCGGCTGCAGAGGATGAGCCCTGGGAGGAGGACGACGTCAGGGTCTGGCTGTAGATGGACAGCAGCTCATCATCCTCCATGGCAAAGTAGACGGGGACGATTGTCTCGGTGGACAACATCTCTGGCTCCAGCTCCATGAACTGCTAGAAAGGAACAATACAAGAGGGTAGTTTGACAACTAGTACACAGCAAAGTAAATATGTTTCAATCAATAAACATGTAATAAATGGTAGTTCACCATTTAATCATAACAAATTTAGTATGAGACAAGTATTAGACAAATATGTCTTTCAGTTCCTTTGCATCATGTTGTGCTAGTATCAATGAGGCCATTGTGTCTCTGAAACAATTTCCTTTGAATTATTTGTACTTGGCAAACGTAAGGGATTATGACACCAATAAAAAAAAGGAATGAAAACATTCAAACTTTTTTCACGTTTGTCTCTTTGAACCCTAGAAGTCTGGTTTTGCCTGTTCTTGTTTTAAGTGTGGCACAGCTGATAAGAGATGGCATCCGTGGATTAATTTGAGTTTGTACATAAATCTCAGTTCGAAAGTAGAGCAATGCTCAAAGCATGTTTTCCTGACAGTGCAGGTTCACACGAGACCTCCTGCATTATAAAACAGTGGGGGAAATTAACACCAGACCATCCACCAAATGCTTGCAAATGTTTTACAAAGAATGGTAAGTTAGTTAAATGTACCAGTCACAAATTGTAATAATTTCTTCCATAATTAAAAAAATATACAGTATTAGTAACAGACACCCATTGCACTATTTTCCAAGACCAGCGCTATGTGTAACTTATTTTTGCGTCTTGCACAGGCGTCATCATATCTTCCCCGCACGCAACTGCATTGTGCTCATGATTTTGTACATGGAAGTGTGGTTGAGCTCTCACCCGCACCAAGCCTTCGCAGCACATCACCCCCACCCGTGACCAGCTGCACTGGCTTCCTGTTAAGTTCCGCATCTATTACAAACTCTTCCTCCTCACCTACAAATGTCTGAACACCCTGGCTCCACAGAACCTCTCAGGCCTCCTCCAAAAACGTACTCTGTCACACAACCTGTGGTCCACAGACTTACTCTCTATCCCCCAAACAAGCAAGCGAACCTTTGGGGACAGAGCCTGAGGTGTGGCAGCCCCAACCCTTAGGAACTCTCTTCCAATGGAGATTAACCATGCTCCCACACTGGACTCTTTTAAGGCTGCCTTGAAAAGACACCTATTCTCTCAGGCTTATGGCAAATAGTTGTTTGTCGTTTTGTTTGTTTGTTGGTTGTTCATTGTTTTTATGTAAAGCGTCCTTGGGTTTATGAAAGGCGGCATATACATTCAAGCCATTATTATTATCGTAATGATTTACTAACATACGCAAGGTGCTAAGAAAAAAAATGGCCGGTGCGCACGTCATGAATCCAACTGTAATTTGAGTGCGGCCCAATGTGAGCAGTGGTTGTTCTGTAGGTGGTAACTCAATACTTAGTCATAATCTCTGCAACGGACTAGGACTATACTTTTGTATGCTAGATGGTCATTTATGATGCCACTGGAGGCGAATACCTGCACTATGTCCTGATGCATAGCAGACATGTTCTTAAGATGGTCATTTATGATGCCACTGGAGGTGAATACCTGCACTATGTCCTGAGGCATAGCAGACGTGTTCTTAAGATGGTCATGTATGATGCCACTGGAGGTGAATACCTGCACTATGTCCTGATGCATAGCAGACGTGTTCTTATACCTGCACTATGTCCTGATGCATTGCAGACGTGTTCTTATACCTGCACTATGTCCTGAGGCATAGCAGACGTGTTCTTATACCTGCACTATGTCCTGATGCATAGCAGACGTGTTCTTATACCTGCACTATGTCCTGATGCATAGCAGACGTGTTCTTATACCTGCACTATGTCCTGATGCATAGCAGACGTGTTCTTATACCTGCACTATGTCCTGAGGCATAGCAGACGTGTTCTTATACCTGCACTATGTCCTGATGCATAGCAGACGTGTTCTTATACCTGCACTATGTCCTGATGCATAGCAGACGTGTTCTTATACCTGCACTATGTCCTGAGGCATAGCAGACATGTTCTTATACCTGCACTATGTCCTGAGGCATAGCAGACATGTTCTTATACCTGCACTATGTCCTGATGCATAGCAGACGTGTTCTTATACCTGCACTATGTCCTGAGGCATAGCAGACATGTTCTTATACCTGCACTACGTCCTGATGCATAGCAGACATGTTCTTATACCTGCACTATGTCCTGATGCATAGCAGACGTGTTCTTATACCTGCACTATGTCCTGAGGCATAGCAGACGTGTTCTTATACCTGCACTATGTCCTGATGCATAGCAGACGTGTTCTTATACCTGCACTATGTCCTGATGCATAGCAGATGTGTTCTTATACCTGCACTATGTCCTGAGGCATAGCAGACATGTTCTTATACCTGCACTATGTCCTGATGCATAGCAGATGTGTTCTTATACCTGCACTATGTCCTGAGGCATAGCAGACATGTTCTTGGGCAGGATGATGACCACAGCTCCCGCTGACTGGCGCAGGGCTTTCTGGTACTTGTCATAGGAGAAGTCTGCCAGCCGCATGATAACACAGCGGCGACTTAGCACCTCCGCCTCCACAGAACGTGCCTCTGTGTTCAGTATGGCATTCCTGGTTCCTAGAGACAACAGAAATATTAGTCAATAAATGTATTTGCAAACATAACGTCTTAAGTCAACTAATACCATTTTGACAACATAAAGAGACCATCTACTTATGTTAAACTCCGCCTGTACTCACCCAATAATTAATTCCTAAGACTTGGAGTTATATTTTGTCCTCTAGTTTCATATCCATTTGAAAGTTCTGCCAGAAAACGTGTGTTTAGTCAAATATCTCCACTTTTCCACGAGCTGCACACGGACGACTTTCTGTACGGGCGAGGGGCACGGACTTGAGTGAAGGACCAAATTTAAAACGTCATAACAAATTGACACAGGGAAGCACAAACGAATGGGGAACACAATTGACAGGTGCTTGTGATTGGTGCGGGGTAATGAATCACTCCATCTGCCAATTGTGTGTCCCAAACATTTGTGCGTCCTAAAGGAAGTTTACATATATTCAGTCCTGCACTCATTCCCGGGCCCCTCGCCGGTACAGAAAGTCGTCCGTGTGCAGCTCGTGGGAAAGTGGAGATATTTGACTAAACACACGTTTTCTGGCAAAACTTTCAAATGGATATGAAACTAGAGGACAAAATATGACTCAAGTCTTAGGAATTAATTATTGGGTGAGTACAGACGGAGTTTAGAGCACGTTTATGGTCGCGCAGATCGTCACTACACAGCGCGTCGACGAGGGTGATCTATGACTGTGTATTTGGAATACCTGAAATGTATGTAAGATCACAGACATTCTAGGGCTAGGTAAGGGCATGGTTGGGTTTTGAAGCCTATACAAAATGCTATTAGATCCCATTCATTCTCGTTCATAGATAAATGTGAGATGTAACAACCCACATACTGAGAAGAAAGTTGATTGTAGTGTTGCTACCACCGCTTACCAGAAATGAAATCTCACACTCTGGTATCAATGAGGGAGGAGTCAGTAATGAGATTGATTAAAAGGTGAATGGTTTGATTCTGTCAATGAGGTCGCTCTGGTCCATAGCATTAGGAGAAGGAGAACTCCCAACGGTATGGACCAGAGCCATCAACGAGGGACTGACTGCTGCAGTAGGACAGAAAGCATTGGGCTAACCATGCTAACTCGGCTAGCCACGCTAACTGCGAGCTGTCATTGGGACAGCTACTACTAGCCCTGGTCCAGAGCGTTAGCGAGTTCTCCCTAACGCCCTGCCAGGCGCGCTGCTCTGCTCACAGGCCGAAAATTCCACTGCCGTGCGAGGTCTGTCTTTAGTAAAAAATAAACTAAACTATTTCGCTACTCACCGAAACAAACGCTGTTTTGAGTTGTTTAAAGGCTATTCTCAAGGATGGGAGGCCTCTCAGCACCCCACCTTCCCTGTACAATACACTTTTTGGGCAAAAAATAAAATATGTCTGCCAGATGGAAATTGTTTTATTTATTCCACTGCGCCCTCTACAGATCTGGTCAATGGTAACTTATATGGACCAGATCTGTAGAGGGCGCAGTGGAGTAAATCACACAAATTCCATCTGGTTGTACATATTTTATTTTCTGCCCAAAAAGTGTATTATACAGAGACGGTGGTGTGCTGACAGGCTTCCCACCCCGGAGAATAGACTTTAAACAACACAAAGCAGCCTTTGTTTCGGTGAGCAGCAAAATAGTTTGGTTTATTTATTTTGATTAAAGTCGGGAGACCTCGCACGGCATTGGGATCTTTCAAGTCTATGAGAATAGCAGCGCGCCTTGGCAGGGCGTTAGAGAGAACTCGCTAAACCAGGGCTAAGCTACTACATGCCATGATGATGCATGTATGTATCCAAATAACAAGCTCTACAAGCTCTCAACGCGCCCGCATATATTTGGATACATAGACCTGGTATTCTCCTCGCTCACCGTAGGGCTGCCCCTGCAGGTCGTACTGCTGCATGCGGTACACGGTGAACTCATGTGCGGCTTCGGCTGGCAGCGGCGACACCAGGATGAGCACCGCGGGGATGAACACAATGAACGTGAGCGGAAAGGACGTCTTGAACATGTTGTCGAACATCTCGCTCGCCTCCTCGAACATGTTGGCGGTTGTGTTGCGCGACAAATCAGAGAGAAATGGTATTCTTTTTAGTCGCTGTCTGTCTCCAACAACCAGGAAGGAAGCTTGACAGGAAGGTTAGCTACTGTGTGCTAGCTGTAGCATCCCCCAACAACGCTAGAAACCGCACCGACCAGGGTTGCCAGGTTTTCAGAGAGAGAAACGAGCCCAGAAGAAGCGAGCCCTTGATTGATTGATTGATGTACTTTATTTAGTAAGACATGAGAACAGTACATGACAGTACATGGAAGTACAAATTCGCAATACAAGGTCTACTAAACTGGATAGCTCAGTTAAGCACTTAGCTTGTTTAAGATGAGATCCCCATGCACACAAATCATGATGACATATAAGAGACAGACAGATATACACACTACTATACAGAATGTCATACAATCAGTTTACAGGTTACTGGTATGAAGAGTGAAAAATATGTACAAAAGAAGAAAGAGAGAGGGGGGGGGGGGTAGGGGGTAGGTTAGGTTAGGATATGGGGTAGGTTAGGACTTGGACAAGGGCCATTTTTGAATTGCAGCCTCCTGAAGGTGTATCTTTAGGGCATTTTTTAAAGTGAGTAGGGTTTTACACTCCTTTACTCCTTTTGGTAGGGCATTCCACATTTTTGATGAATAGCATGAGAACGAGTTCATTCCCTTTGTTGTGCCAAATCTGGGTTGAACATGGTTTGTGGAGCTGCCTCTGGTGTTATGATCATGGACTTGATTAACATTTTGGAAGTATTTTGACAAATACAGGGGGATCCCAATGTTGTGGTGTATCTTGAAGACCAGGCCCATAGCAAGTTGCTGTACTCTGTCCTCAACCCTAAGCCATCCAATCCTAGCAAAATGGGCATGGGTTAGATGGGTTTTGTAATTGAGGCCAAGAAGTAGCCTTACAAGTTTGTTTTGGGATGTTTGGAGCCTTGTTTTTAAGGCCTTGGAGGTGTTGTGATACCATGAAGTGCATGCATAATCATAATGACCTCGTATGAGGGCCCCTACAAGAATCTTCAGAGTATTCTTACTGACTAGACGATCAATCCTCCACATCCTCCGTGTTATTTTGTGGACCTTTTTGATCGTTTTTCGGCGTTTTTGTCACCGGAGAGGTTTGCCTCCAAGATGGAACCCAGGTAGGTAATTTCCTCCTTTCTTGTGATAACATTTTCACCCACTTTGATCATGAAACTCAGCCTTGCTAAGGTTAGGGTTGGACCCAAAGAGGATGGATTCAGTTTTACCCAGGTGTAATGAGACTTTGTTGTCGGAGAGCCAGATGCAGATCTTGTTGAGTTCAGTGCTGAGAGTTTTCTCAACCTGCAGCCTGTCCCTGTCCGAGATCAGCAGAGTCATCTGCGAACAGGAACAGTTTGCAGTCGCAAGCTGAAGACATATCATTCACATATATCAGGAACAGTAGAGGTCCTAGTATACTTCCTTGAGGAACACCACAAGTCACTGGGAGGGGAGGGGACTGGGTGCCGTTTACTTCCACCACTTGCTCCCTCCCTTCCAGGTAGGATCTCATCCAGTTGTTCACCGACGTGTCATCAAAACCTATTGCTTTGAGCTTATTGCAATATTTGCCCTTGTCGACATCTTGTTTGATAGAGTCGTTCAAATAGAAAAGGCGTGTGTCAATGTGCCCTTCGCCCTTTAACACATTACATTGGCTATTTGAAAATAGCTGATCTACAAGCCCAAACGCGTCGCGATGCAACACGTTGTGAGCTTGCAGATCTGTTATTTTCCCCCAAAGAAATCTTGAAAAAGGTACAAAATGCGGAACATGATTCTAACAACACAATCCACAAATCTGGGTGTCCCTGGAACAAAATATTTCCATTCCAATTTGGGGGTCCTTGACATGAACATTTTTTGAGAACCACTGGTTTCAACCATAATAAAAAACAACAACATTGGAAACAAGCCCATGCAACTACACTTACTAACCAATATTTACAAGCAACTTTACAGAAAAACAAGCCCAAAGTCGCTTATAATAAGCGGACATGGCAACACTGGCACCAACTGACAAACGCCTTTTTGAGCAGGCAAATGACTTGGTTACCTCAGCTTGCAACAGATCACCTATGCGGGCTTATTCATCGATATGTATTGAAAGCGCTTGAGACACACGCGTGCAATGCACGGTACTTAATGAAGGGCTTTGTTTCATTTCCTCTCATTTTTATTGTGTTTAGTTAAATGACGACCCCTTTGAAATATTTTATACTGAATGAATACAATGGAATTATCTCATATCTGTGGTCCTTCAGGATCTATCTGGGACAGCTATTTACTGGCCATGCATAATTTCCAACAGCAGATGGCGCTGTAGACCCAGACCAGAATGCATTTCCAACAGCAGACAAGACCAGACCAGAATGCAATTCCAACAGCAGATGGCGCTGTAGAACAGATATTACCACACCGTGGGTAAGAAAGGTAAGAGGTCAGGGTACTTACTATTATGCAGTGCAGAGTGCAGCAGTGGTGGAAAAAGTGCACAAATGTTTTACTTAAGTAAAAGTATCAATACTGCAATGTAGAAATACTCTGGTACAAGTAAAAGTCCGGAATTCAAAATTTACTTGAGTAAAAGTACAAAAGTATTGGTATCAAAATGTACTTAAAGTACCCAAAGTAGAAAGTACTCATTATGCACATTGTCGGATTGTCCCCATTTCACAAGTTTTCAAATGTATAAAAATCTTTTGAAAATCTACAAGATCACAATGTGTTGCATGCAACGTATAGTGAGCTTGTACATTACAGACAGTATAACCATCTCAGAAATGTTCGAACTCTGCTCTAAATCTGAGGAAAGACCACGGCTAGAACTGATGTCTTATGTTCTTATCATATCTCTCTCTCTCTCTCTCTCTCTCTCTCTGTCTTTGTCTGTCTGTCTGTCTGTCTGTCTGTCTGTCTGTCTGTCTGTCTCTCTCTCTCTCTCTCTCTCTCTCTCTCTCTCTCTCTCTCTCTCTCTCTCTCTCTCTCTCTCTCTCTCTCTCTCTCTCTCTCTCTCTCTCTCTCTCTCTCTCTCTCTCTCTCTTTGCCCCCAGCTCTCTCCCCTCTGTGGGCTGCTCAGCTAAGTGGGAGATTAATGCTGATATGATGTCCTGCCATCCCACTTAATGGACCTTGGCGTCATTATTTCCGTTGTGTGAGTAATCCTTGCCCGGGCCTATGAGAGAGCAGGAGGCAAACAAAGGAGGAAAACCAATTAGGTACGACCATACAAACTCGTGGTAATGATTTTGCATTATTGGGCAGTTATTATCAATTGGAGATATTCTCAGACGGCCTGGTATTTGGTAATGTTGAAGATATTCTTCAACCGCCACAAACGTATCTCAAAACACTGGAAAACATTGTGATTATATGAATGGCAAAATGAAAAAAGCCAATAACACATTAGTAGGAAATAATGTTTTGTTTATACCATGTTGCATTGCCCTGCAGCAGTCATCATGTCATAGTCTATCTCAAATGAAAGAAACAACATTCCCACACTCAAACCTGTGCAAAAATCAAATTTTATTGTGAGCTTTTTTCAATAAAATTAGATTTTTGCTGTTTTGAGTGAGCGCATGCTGCTTCTTTTCTCTATTTATTTAGTTTTTCTTCAGCTCCAGCACCTCACCTAAGGTTTGTTAATTGGTGAGCTGTCACATTGCCGATAGAGGCTAATTCAAATATCAGAAACATCCGGTGGCTCAATAATGTGAAGACAAGGCCTTGTGCAAATACATAAAACATTATTGTATGACAGAGGGAATGTCCACGTACTTTACAGTAAACAGTGCGCTATTCAAAAACTGATGCACACTTGCCTTTTTACACACACACACACACACACACACACACACACACACACACACACACACACACACACACACACACACACACACACACAATGTGCGGGCTGTTCACTGTGTCCCCGTTTCTTTCCACTGCTCCTGGGAATGTTCTGAATCAGTCCAGCCTTTGCCCCTGACCCCAGACCACAGAAAAACACTTCCTCTGTGTGGCCACACAAAAGATTCAGTCAGTGTGTGTGGGTAAGTACCATGGATTAACGGGAGATTAGCTAGCTCACAGTAAAGTAAGCAATTTGTAGTGTGTCTCTGTGTTTCCCTTCTCTTTCTTGCTCTCTCTCATTCTCAGAGGATGCTGTCATTTTCTCACCACACTGGCAGGTTGCTCAACCGCTGAGCATATTGGGGTCCTTAAAGGATACCACTGGTTCTCTTTCATATTTTGGTTCCATCAGCGTAATCCATCATTGTCAAAATGTCGATACACTGTAAAATCCTGAGTCAGCTCTGAGACTCCTTATACACTCTTATGGCTTCATTTTACACTTTCAGAGTAAAATGAACACAGAAATGTACAGTTAATTAAGTAAAGTAATACAAAGCAATACTAAATTGTCAAATATTGAATTGCTTTCAAGTTCACATGCTGTCAGACGAATATCACTGTATATTTGCTGTTGCATAATTTGCCATATAGTGTGAAGTCACAGATGCCTAGAAAACAATTCAGCTGTCAGGGGCACTCGGTTGGAGCATTGGCATAGTTCCTGCCCACCATCGCAGAGACTATGGGTTTGAATCCTCCACGGTGCCACGGTGCTTGGCCGGGCGCTCCAGCGAAGACAATTGGCCGTGTTCAAAGATGAAGCCGAGCAAGGAAGGCGATCTCTGTCGCAGTACTAGTGACTCCAACAGGTTGGTCAGGGCACCTGTTCGGCATGGAGAAGAACTACAGTAGGTTGGATAGCATGTTCCTCTGCACGCGTTACGCACTCTTGGCGAAACTCCTCACTGTTTAGATGAAAAGAAGTGGCAAATTAATGTGTATCAGAGAAGACACGTCTACCCTCCCACAAATGTAGGGGTTAGCACTTAGCAGTGATGGGGACTACACAAGTGTAGGGAAAATTGGGAATTGGTATAACGACGGATTAAAGGGGGGAAATAAAAATCTGCAGTCAGCCCAGATGTTTTGCGGAAGAGTAACGGGGTGTGTGCTGGGAATTGCAATGGGTACAGTAGGTACATTCACAAAAGGTCTGAGCACTAAAATACAGGCATTGTTGTCTTTGCTACTGTACCTACTAAGCAATTAGTTTAGACATAATTTTCATTAAGGCCACTAGAAATGAGATGAAGAGAAGAACAGGGTATGATGGTGAGCTGCAGGCAGCCAGCTAGACAGGGAGCCTATTTGGTTGCAGCAACAGTCAGATAATGGATGACGAGGCCTCTTGGAGCCAGCCGTTCCATTAGGTTTTGTTAATGTGGTCAGAGGAGGTTGGCGTGGCTCATCCGCCTTCATATCCACTTTCAGAGCTGCTCACTCATATGTCCCGTGGACTGGCCATATCTCTCTGTCTCTCTCTCTCTCTCCACCCTCTCTCTCTCTCTTCTGCTCATTCCATCTATCTTTCTGTCTATTCTTTCTCCTTCCATATCTATTTAATTCTCCCTGCCTATTTTTAATACTCCTCAGCATTTTACAATACTTCTTTGTCTGATTTTTGTCTTCACCCTTTTTTCCCCCATGATTCCTGTGAACCCCAGTGAGGAATCAAGTTGATCCATTTTATGCCGGGCATGGCTTGATGTTATATATTTAATTCATAGTCGCTTAGTTTAGTATCATCGTACGGTACCGTCAGCATTGATGAGTAAAGATACTAGTTCTTCTTGAATAACCTTAGCCAGGGATTTGTGGTGGCCTCACACTTCTGCAATACAGACTGTTGGCCAACTGCATTCACCTCATCTCCATGTGCAGAAAGTTAATGTCCTTTTTTACCACAGCTGTTCTATTTCTGTCATTCTTTTTGAAGTTTCACAAATGTCCTGTTTTCTCGGAAGCCTATTTCATTGAAAGAGAATGTATGAAATCACACATCCAACATGTAGCTGAGCAATAAGGTTGTGAAATGGAGAGGTGCATGTGCCACAACAGGGAATGTACATAGAGTGAGAGGAACATAAAGAAATACATAGAGAGACCCAGGGTTGTAAGGGCAAAGGATGTGATGTGGTAATCTGCTGTGCAATATGATAGGAAAGGATGTTCACTGTGTTCCCTCAACTTCTCTGAAAGGAAACCTCTGTTCTGGACATAGCTATGACTGTATAGATAGGTCATACGTGTCATTCCTTCATGTTAAGAGCCACCTCTTTTGCTAGTTAAGATGCCATAAAACCAATGTATCTTTATATCAAACAAACACAACACAGAGACCCTCGTGGCTCGATTATATACTGCATTTTTCTATGTGACATGGAAGCACAGCATTGCTATGAATGGAAATATCCGTTCTATAAATGTTGTCTGATGTCCCACTAGCTTCTGGCACACACTCCTCTGTGTGTCTCTGTCTATGTATCTGCCATGGTCAGTGGGGTGATATTGAGGCATATTCTAATCACAGTCTGTACACCATTTGTAGAATACCTTTTGAGTTATTACTGGACCTTCTTATCCGTCTAAGCCAGGTATCAAAACATGCAACACTAACAAGTGCAATTAATTACTGTAGGGTCTCTGACCTGTTAAGATGTTCTACGTTGAACTATTATTATTCAGCTAGCAGGTTATGTGTTCCATGAGCCTGTGAAGGAGACTTGATTTTAAATTGTGTAAAATGATATCCTCCATCTAATCCCAAAATTATGTTTACGGTTTGACTCGACACCTCTCCGTTGACCTTCCTCCTCTCCTAATGTCTCTCCGTCACCGCCCCACCCCCCACCCCCCCCCCCCCCCCCCCTCAGAGTGACCCTGATTTCTCCCGGACAGAGAAGGCCTTGCATTCCACGCCTGTGTGCCTCCCTGTCATGTTTTCATCCGCCTGGCTAGTAGATCACAATGGGCGCCTGTGCCTGAGAGCCTGCTCTGACCTTCTCCCTCACCCAGCCACGCTCGCTCTCTCCCCCTGAGTTGAGCGGGAAACTGCCTCCTCTGACAGCCTAATAAATACAAAAACAAATTGCGGCAGGTTAGAAGAATGCGGCGTGGGCCAGAGCTGTTAATGTAATGAACTTGGCTTCGTGGAAATACGAGGCAATTAAACTCCCACGGTGCCTCCCTCCAGACCAGACAGACAGACGGGTGGCTAGGGGGGCCTGGAGGGAGGGAGGGAGGGAGGGAGGGAGAGAGACAGAAAAGAGAGAGAAGACTAAGAGAGAGAGGAGGGGGCAGACAGAGAGAATGGAGCCATTTAGCAGGCCCACAGGAGTAGGAAGTGTGCTGACTGTGATCGAGCTTAAACACCAATTAGTCATGAGGCCACCTTGTCCTGAGGTCATGTCCGCCCTAGAGGAGTGCTGTCCAACCATCGCTCACCCGCCTACTGTTTGTTTTGGTTGTTTGCCGGGCCTGATTGGGCTGATTACTGACTGATAGTCGGCCAAGTGTAGACCAGGTTTGGGCCACTCAGACGACGATTGGAAGAACGATGTCAAAGTATTTGAGATTAATCCAGAAGCTTATGTTTATTATAACGTGCAAACATGCAAATTCAAAGCTTTTTTTGATGCAATTGCTGTCATAGCATTGGATACATATAGACTTTACTGTACATGGAGGAATACCGTCCAATCAGCACTCCCCACCACATCTGAAATAGTTTGTCAGTCGTCTAAAAACCTTGGTGATGGAGGTAAAAATATAACGATGCATTATTACATTGTAGACATGCAGGATGGTGTGTACAATATTTATAATCCTGGTGTTTCTGAATGAAACCTCAACACAGATGGACCCCCATTGAGGTCCCCCTACAGACCTCACAGACATCAGACCCCCGTCACAGAGCCCAAACCAGGAGATCCAAGTCAAAACCTGTGATGCTGATCTGCTCCAATCAGCGAGGCCTGATCCTGGGGCTTTAGTCACATCTGGTTTGTAATTGGTCAGGATGCTGGAAGGATGAGGCCAAGGGTTGAAGTGACTGTGAGAGGCTTTGGTGTGTTCCATCCATCCTGTCAATTGAGGCTTATAACGGAGGTCCCTGGTGTGCCAATAACCCACCACAGCAGTTTCCATTGTTGTTGATGAGGTAGTATTAAAACTAGTTTGCTTCTGAGCCACAGAGCCTCCTCTGTTCTATACTATTCTCGCCCTCCCATCCTCCCATCCTCATAAATACATTGTTTGTTATGAATATAAATAACGGAGGCCCAGTCAAGCAATTGCAAAGGAGTGAGCAAAAGAGAGAAAAGGAAGGGGGGGCAGCATGATTGAAATGCTAGCGAACCTTCAGGAAGTAATCTGGTCTGAGGCATGCAGGAGGGAGCGAATGGTTCCCTTCTGCTCCTGTTTATGCTTGCACTGAGATTTATATGGAATGAGACTTTCTTCTCGCATAACCCCCCCGAACCTGCTTTCTCTATACCTCTATACCGCGCTCTCTCTCTCTCTCTTTCTTTCTTTCTTTCTTTCGTTCTCTCTCTCTCTCTCTCTCTCTCTCTCTCTCTCTCTCTCTCTCTCTCTCTCTCTCTCCTTTTCCTCTTGTCAGTCACAGCTTATCAATACAGCTGCTCACACTTTATCAGCTCAGGGTGTTAAAACGCAAAACATCTGTGTGGCTGAACACACTTTGAAAGGCATCAACTGACCATGAAAGGCATCATCTGACCACCTCAGCGAGAACCTCGCTCTCTCTCTCTCTCTCTCTCTCTCTCTCTCTCTCTCTCTCTCTCTCTCTCTCTCTCTCTCTCTCTCTCTCTCTCTCTGTATTCAAGATATTGAGGACACCCTTTGATTCAGAGAGCTCAAAATCTCCTGGCTTTGAAGCTACCAAGAAGCATTCGCTCTCACACTGTACAGATGACACACATGCCTCAGATCAAACTCAGATTCATCTGCTCACACAGGAAATGAAGAAATCCTGCTGCCATGAGTAAAGTAAGAGTGTGAAGTTACACTATAGGCATACACTACAGCAGTGGTTCCCAAACAGTGTTAGATTTTAACTTGCTCATTGGTGCGCCTTGGGCACAAACAGTTTGAAAACCACTGCTGTACAGAGAAATGCAGTGACTAACTGACCTAAGTTGTGAGAAGGATAATGTGGCTGGGGCTCTGTTGGAGGTGAGCCGCCTAGAAATGGGTCTGTGAGTCTGTCTGTCTATCTGTAAGCCTGTCTGTGTTTCTGGGGCTAATCGCGCAAACTACTGGACCGATCAGCAATTTCTTGTGCATTCTGCCAGTAGGCCATGCATTTTCTTTCACATAATGTTTCATTTATGTATTTATTTATTTTTACTTAACTTTAATCTATCTATGAATTCATGAAACTTGAAATACAACACAAGCTAAAATAATAGAAACCACCACTGACCTGTCCTGTACTGATTAGAGATGTGAATGACCCAGAGTTGCTTATCTTAGTTTGTAAAGTAAAAGGTTGATAGGCATGCTGAATGAATGTAAAGTTTCTCTGGCGTCAAATTGAAACAAATATATAACTAAAAAGATAAATGTACATTTGAGAATCATTTAAAACATTGATTACACTTTAAAGGTGTGTTATCTTTTGTTAAATAAGTGTTAAATAGTTTTACATTCTGATAAGGATAAGGATAATTCCTTTTAACAGGTCGTTCATGAAAGTCCTTGCGGTCTTGTTTCCAATGAGAACCTGTGAGCAATTAGGGGTTAAGACTAAGAGTCTTGCTCAGGGACAAATTTCATTTCATCGACACATATCCTGACCTGGCCTGGAATCGAACCTGGGGCAACCAGGGCCTCTGGCTCCCTAGGCAGGCTCACTAACCTGATAGTACTAATTGCTAATAGCTATAGAGTGTTTGTTCAGTAACAGGAGTCACCCTGTTTCTCCAGCTGTTTAGTAAACAGAAAAAGAAAATGTATTTTCTATTTATTAGAGCTGAAGAGATGGTGAGACCCCTGTTACTGAACTGATAAGCAATGATTACTATCAGAATATAGTGTTTTAACCTTTTAACAAAACACTTTTTGTTTTCATCAAAAATATGACTTACCCTACCCTTTAACCTTTGACATTTTAGTAGACTAAATCAGCTGTAGATTTAGTTGACTAAAATCAAATGAAATGTTGTCAACTAAAACTAGACTAAAACAAAACATCAGATGACTAAAATATGACTTGAAATAAATAGAATTTTATTCAAAAGCCTATGACTAAAACAAAATCTAAGATTGATGTAAAAATGAACACTGTGTTTGAGTAGGCTTATTCTTAATTTATAGACCACTCTGCAGCGCACTGCGAGCTTGTGGATTGTTTTGGCCAATCTGGGTAGTGTGAACCCATTCTGTAAAAAATAAATAAATAAATCCCTTTGTTTTGCCTCTGGGGGCACCACCTCCTTTTTTGTGTAAAACAGGAACTTGAGTTTGACTCCTCCCCTTTCTTAGTCCAATTCCACCTGGGTGCTTCTGTATTCCTACTAACAACAACCTTACATGTTTAAGGTAGTAGTGCTTACAGATTCTGCTGTTAGCTAAAACTGCCTTGAGAGATACATTTTCGGCATGCAACAAGTTTAAATTAGGCTTTAATGCAATACAAGGAGACAGCACTGCTCTTCTAGGTCAGTGGTTCTCGAACATTTTCATGTCAAGGACCCCTAAATTGGACTCCCATTTGAAAAGATTTAATGTGTCTGGGCAAATAGCAAATGATCAAATAGCCGAAAAATACAAAAAAAGTGTTTAAACTATTCCTCATTTTGGTGGGGACCCTCTGGAACCCTCTCAAGCACTTTGAGAACCAGTGTTCTAGAGGATGATCTGAGGAGGACTTAACACATAAACGCCTCATCCGTTGACATCAGCAGCCATATGAAGTACAGTGCTGGACCAGGGTTTAGGGTAGGCTGCTCTGCACCGTGGAGCTTGGAACAGGGAGCCTCACAACATGTGCTTCATGGAAACGTCTTGCAGTCTCTCACGCTGATGAATTCATCCTGTGCGGTCTGCTTGCTGCTGCAGCTGTAGAACGAGATGAGAGAGATAAGAGACAGACAGGATATTTTTAAGTACAAGTGCACACAGTACAATCTCAGTAGTTAATTGAACTCGGAGAGTTCAATGAAATGGACCGGTGCGTTTTTTTCGTGACACTGTTGCATATACAGTACCAATTTTCAAAGATTGTAACAACTTGTAGCAGCTTCATCACAGTGGTCTTTAGTATGTGCTGGTGTCTGGCTGGTCCATTTAATTCTGAGAGTATACAAATGTCACCAAATGGAGCCTTTTGGGGATTCAGTGAAGAGCTAGGGGGTGGTTTACACATGTATACTGAATGTGTGTGAGTGTTTGCATATGTTTATATCTGTGTACTTTCTATATGTGTTTGTACGTGTTTATATCTGTGTACTTTCTATATGTGTGTGTGTGTGTGTGTGTGTGCGTGTGCGTGTGCGTGTGCGCGTGCGCGTGCGTGCGTGCGTGTGTGTGTGCACGTGCGTGCCTACGTGAGAGAGAGTTGGACTGCCCTGCCACCTGTTTGGCTGTCCACCGTGTTCCATCCTTTGATGCCATGGTGTGGTGTGGTGTGGTGTGGTTGGTTGCCTCCAGATGTGGTATCTCCCTCCATCTGGAACTTGAGGAGAGAGGGAGAGGCTCGCTAGTCCCCAGGGATTTCCCCTCTCCGGAAGCCAACCACTTCTTTCTAGCCATCTCTCCATCTCTATCCCCCATTTGCCCCGCTCACCTCCTGTACCTTCTGTCCGTCCCAGGACACACAGCTGTTCCACAGCAGTGTCTCAATCTCTCGTCTTTATCCTTGTGGGTTATGGTTGTTATGGTTAAAGGAGTAAGATCTACAGTATTTGGGAACAAATCTAACGAAAACGAACAAACAAACAAACATACAAAAAACAGCGACACAACGTAGAATTCTGTTAAATTAGTCGAGCGACGTGGTCATGCGAGTATAAAGTAAAGTGTTTTTGTTGTGCTCTGTCTCTTTGATATAGATTTCTAATTTGTGCTGTGTGTGTGTGTGTGTGTGTGTGTGTGTGCTGTGTGTGTGTGTGTGTGTGTGTGTGTGTGTGTGTGTGTGTGTGTGTGTGTGTGTGTGTGTGTGTGTGTGTGTGTGTGTGTGTGTGTGTGTGTGTGTGTGTGTGTGTGTGTGTGTGTGTGTGTGTGTGTCGGCAGCTTCTTCGGGTGAGTTCCTTAGATAATGTACTACTTTTAATGAGTCAATATTGCGTACACATGTGTCAGCCTGAGGGCACAGTTCTTAATTTGAGTCTTTTGAAGAACATTTCCAAAGATGCCTTGAGGAGTGTACTGTATAGTACAAAGGCCACTATTGGAATTGCTAGCATATTCAAAATGAATGCATATTGCTTTTGTTGTATATTTTCGATCCAAAAGGCGGGCATTAATACCGGTTTCCTGGAAAAGCAAGCTCAAAAGGAAGATACCACACTTTCATATAGCTAAGAGAAAGATGACATTTGCGCTTCAGTTGTGCTGTAATACTGTATGTGTGGGGGAAAAGAAAAGTCAGAGAGCGGAAAAGACAATATGCAATATGCATTCTCTCTAACAGCTTTCAATAAAAGTCCTTGTTTATACCGTAAATTGTTCAGGTGTGTGTGTGTGTGTGTGTGTGTGTGTGTGTGTGTGTGTGTGTGTGTGTGTGTGTGTGTGTGTGTGTGTGTGTGTGTGTGTGTGTGTGTGTGTGTGCGTGTGCGTGTGCATGTGTGTTATTGGACCTGCTGTAAGAATCTGGTTTACACAACATGTAACTTTGAACATAGCTCATAGCACATTTATGAGAACGCTGACAGTGATGTATGGTGTGGTAAAACAAACTATAATAAAGAGGGGGTGAAATCAAACTATATATATTTACCCCCCCCCCCTCCCAAAAAAAAGGTAAATAGAAAATGAAAGCAGCATCTATTTAATCTGTATCATTTTTCCTCTGCGGCCTCCGTTCTGCCCCGTGTGAAGACGCAGACTCTGGTCTGCTCTGGAAACAGGATGTGGGCAGGAAAACTGGGCATTTGCCACATGCCATGGAACATCTCGTTTGCATAGCCTACTTGTGTGTGTGTGTGTGTGTGTACGTGCATGCGTGCGTGCGTGTGTGTGTCCGTGTTTGTTTGGACTGTGACTGAGGGCAGTGAAATGCCTGTGTTTGTGCGTGTGTTCCCTCCCCCTTTCTGGTTCAGTGGTGCCCGCTTGCGTAGGCTTGCCTTCCCGGCACAGCACCGTGCATGGCATTCCCTCTGGCACCGCGTTCAGCCCACCCTGGAAAGGTCCGACTGAACCAGGCTGTCAGGCTGTCTGCCTCCCTCACTCTGTCATCAACTACTGCAGCAGCCTCAACTGTTAGAGCTCTCGGCTTTGATTCAGTATTAAAAAAACTCAATTATTATTACCAGCACAGATAGCCAATGGCAGTGTAGAAAAACACAAGCTCAGTGTCTGTTGTTTTCAATCCCTATGTTTTATGCGCTTTGTATAGTATCAAATAACATACAATCGGAGCAGGTCTACTGGTGGATGTGTGGTCTCGTGTCATTTGAGACAGGAGTTGGATCACTGTCTGTGATGCTGCCTCTCTCCTTTGACCTGGCTCAGACTTCTGGAAAGTTCGAATAATCAACACCAGGATAAACAAGTGAATATGGTCCCCGAGAACATAACGGGTAAACAAACATGAGCACCTTGGTTTGAGGCTACTGGGATTTCATCGATTGGAAGATGAAATATCATAACTTGTGCTGAGAAAACATCAACATGATAAATGCCCTCATGTCCTGATTCCCCAACTACAATTCCATCATGTGTCCTCATAATTGCGTGTAGACTTTCAGTGATTCTCAGAGTGCTTCCTAATGTCTCCCCATTGTGTTCATTTGTGAAGTACAGTGACAGACTGTGTGTGCCACTCGCACTCGGTCTTTTACTGGAGATGACTCACCATGTCGATCCCTTGCAGTGCTAAATAAATCCCCCTATTAGCTCACAAGTGCAGAAACTAGACACTAGAAAATTAAGCAGTTAAGACACTGTCCTCTAATTTAGCGCACTGAGATGACAAATCGCTCTCATAACAGTATGATTCTCCGTTTAGGAGGACAAGACTATTTCGAGAACATTGCAGGGACTGCAGTTCTCTTCCTGCAAACTGCTTTAGTAAGACATTACCCAACTTGAAAAAGAACACAGCAGGTTTAATTAGTGTGAATGCTATGTCTTGATGTGTAATATATTTTGAAATACAGTCCTGACTGCACTCTGGTCATTCTAGTTTTATGGCAGGGAACAAGTCGCGCCACAGGCAACTGCTGTTCTGCCTTTGAGGTGTGAAGCATTCAATCAACTAAAATGTCCTTCCTACATATACATCGTTGCTGTCGGGTGGAAATCTCCTATGTCCAAAATTGTTACTTTGCAGGACTCAAATTCCAAAATAGCAAACATAGCAGATCTACAAACTTGAATTTACAAAAATAAATCTAATACAAAATATGGAGATAATATGTGTGTGTCTGTTGGTGGAGCTGTTCAGTACATTAGCAGAGCTGCTATTTACACTGTAATCCACAAGAACTGTATAAGCCACCTCTTGTTGAATCACCATAATAATGATCTTGCTAGCACAGTGATTGTTTTGATGGAGGATATTTTATCCAATCCTGATACTATATGGTGGCTCCTGTTGAATTTGACATGTATTTTGAGATTTGTTTCTATTCGTGAGATCTGCGTATTTGTACATTGTACACATTATGAATAGGTTTTGCATAACACAACAGGATGCTTTGTTACAATATGGTCTTTACAAACATTACAGTATGTTGGTTGTAAAGTTCTCCGGCAGTGGCATTAGTTCTGTAAATATTTGGGATGATAACAAGGCATACAGAGAAACACAATCAATGCCTCTCAGATGCACCCCCTCACCCCTACCCCCACCCTCCCCGCCTGAAACATGATAGTGCACCTGGACTCTGTTAGAAACACCTGAGAGCCTTATTGGATGGAGGGGGAAAAAGAGAGAGTGTCTCTTTAAGGAATAACTTGCAGAGAAAGAAGAAAAGCTGTAGAGGTAAAGGGTGTGTGTGTGTGTGTGTGTGTGCATGTCAAGCTGGTACACACATGGAGAGAGTGAGACAGAGAAAAACAGAGAGCGAGAGAGCAGTGCATTAGGCACTAAGAGCCGTTTCTCTCTGGCTAAAGGCTAATGCAATTGCTACAATAAGAGTGTCTCAACGGAGCCTGGAAAAAAAAATAAAACAAGAGAAGGGGATGAAAGAGGAGAGGGAACGAGGGAGGAGAGAAAGGAGGGAGGGAGTATGAGTGAAGGAAGGAGAGGGAGAACTGGCAGCGCTGCTTCCACACTCTTATATGGACAGTGGATCTCTTGGGACAACCCGCTGAAAGTCTCTCCCTGTCCTTCTCTCCCTTCTATCTCTCTGTCCCTGGGCTGGCGACTGGCTGAGTAGGACGCTGCTGTGTGTCTCCAGAGTGATTTATCAGGTTTACAGGGAGGACAGAGAGAGAGAGAGAGAGAGAGAGGGAGAGAGAGAGAGAGAGAGAGAGAGAGAGAGAGATAGAGAGAGATAGAGAGAGAGAGAGGGAGGGAGGGAGGGAGAGAGAGAGAGAGAACTCCGGTAGCAGGCAGGCAGCAGTTACCAGCCAGCTGGCTGGGTGTGTTAACTCCACATCTGACCTCTATGGGAACAGAGCAGCCTCCACTCCTCTCCTCCTGGTGAGCTGTGGGAACAGGGGAACAAATCTTCAGCCTTCCCTCCTCTCCACTGTTGAGCTCTGGGAACCACCCAAGAGAGCTCAGGACAGGACAGGACAGGATGGCTCTGGTGACAGTACTTCTCAGGGAGCCCCCTGGCACTGAGGATTGCGGTGCTGCCGACAGTTTCTTGATGTGAAATGGCCCAGTTGGCACAGCGTTACTTTGCTCTGTAAAAGTCGGACAGTCAGTTTGCCAACCAACCAGTCAACAAGTCAGACAGTCAGGTAGCGTGCAGATAATCAATCAGATGGGCAGCCAGACGGCTGCGTACATGTTTTTCGCCCAGCCAGCAAACCAGCCAGTAAGTGTTGGTCGCTCAGTCGGGTCCTCCTGGATCAACTCTTCCATATCCTCATCTGAACTCCAAGCTGACTCACACCTACCTCCCAAGGAACAAATAGCCTCCTGGATCTGGGGCCAGGGTGAGTGTCACGAGTCATGACTCCTAAAAACCTTGCTCTTTCTCTGTCTTTGATATTCTTTTTATTGTCTCACTGTTTCCCTGGATGCCTGTCTCGTTTTGACAACTGACTGACTGGAGATCAGACAAAAAAAATCCAGATAGTAGGAGTTAGTGAATGCTGTATTTCAGTGTACATCTTTTGACAGTGGTACTTTAAAATGTGCCTCTATATTAAGTGATTACTTTTATGGCCTAACATTTTACACTTTAATACTAATAGATTTCAAGAGAGAATCTACTTCAACACATTCTAGGTGTAACATACTGTGGCATGCTGTATCATGCAATGTTATCTAAATCCAGTTGAATGTGAAGCTAGCTATATGATACGTGTGATTTTGACTATGTGAGAAGGTATTACAGTTAGTAATTCGCACACACCTGTGCGCTGTTCCATGTGGGGACCTCGCCGAAGCCTATTCTTAGCAAGCTCATTATTGTTGTGGGGGGTCCTAGAATTCCATAATCTCACCACTGTTTTGGAAAGGGAGTTTTGATTTTATAAACTAACCCTGAAGTCAAGCACTCAGGACATTTTTAGACAAATAGTTCAAATATTTGACTATGCTCCAAGGCTTTATCTGGGTCTGCTAAGTCAGCCATTCAGACTTGTTCCCATGGATAAGGCAACGAGAGAAGGTCAGGTTATAACTTTGAAGAAACATTTCTTTTAGGCTCAATAATCATGGCACATGCTGCATGTCACTTATATGAGAATGACCACTGTGTAACAGTTTACATACCAATGTGATTTGGGACATGATGGTTTCCTATGCATGTCACAAGTTAAAATGGTAACATGGTAACTTAATAATGGCATTATACAGCAATGTCCTCCAGTGTTAATAACATGTGTATTAATACTGTGTCAGCATTAAACGCTGAATAAGTACAGTATACAGTAATATTGATAGTAACCAGTTGCCTACTGACTAAAATATAATCACATTTTTTAAATATTATATTTACTAGTATTATTACATGCTTAAATACGGTTTCACAGTTAAATGCACTGGTTAATACAGAGAACCTAAGACCACTGTGAGGGCAAGTTGAATCCTCTTTTGACCGTTTATATTGAAAGAAGGTTGTAGACTGCATATCCAATAATAACTGTGTCAGATGTGATTTGGGGCGTTGTCATGGAACAATGAACAGATGTTTGTTATTTGGGTTTGCCTGTATCTTTTCCATCGATATGGATCACTGTGCGTGTGTGTATGTAAGTTAGTTATTATGTATCCATCTTTCTATCTGTATCTCTGTGTCTGTGTGCATTCAAATGGCTCCGGCCTCAGGTGTGTCCCCCGGTTTCTCTGCACTTTGTGTGTTCTTTTGCTCTCTTCAGATCAACTACAGTGTTTAAGTGTACAGGACAGTATGGCTTCCCTGGGCTCTTGCAGCCAGACCACAGAGAATTGCTGTCTGAACCGAGGCAATTACAGCACACATCCAAGCCGTCTTAGCCACGGACCAAATGAAGGGGCCTTTGATAGCACCCGACTGACGCATATTTACTTTTTAACGATGAACCAAGTAGTAAACAGCTTTCCTTGTTGGTGCTGGGGCAAGAGTTTAAACACATGCCTTCTAACACACACACGCACACACACACACACCCACACCCACACCCACACCCACACCCACACTCACACTCACACTCACACTCACACTTACACTCACACTCACACTCACACTCACACTCACACTCACACTCACACACACACATAAGCACACTAGCACATGCATGCACATGTGCACACAAGCTATTATAAAGACTTCAAGGACATGTTCAACCAATGGCATACTTATTCAAACAAGCTCTCTTTTCTATTCATAGTATTCGGTGGCAGACATGTCGGTGGCAAACAACAGGTGATTGTAATCAAATAGCAGGTGATTATCATGAAATGACAACCATGGCCAATGAGCTGTAGCACTGTGCCATACTGTACGGCAAAACACATCACGTGAATACTATGAATCCACATTTAAGTCAACACTAGACAGAAATCTTTTAGAAATAGCCAACTGTGGTGACAGTGTCAGCTCAATACCATATGTTCATGCCCATCATTGATTTCATAATCAGGTTTGTCAAGGGTGTTATTTTTCGAAGCAGCAGAAACAGCAGCAGCAGCCTCCAATTGGAGCCATGTGTGGTGGAAAAACAGGCCTCAGTATGTGGAGAGATTGCATGCTTGGAGTGGGAGGGAGCCTGCCGGTTACAGAGGTCACGATCCGAACACGCCAACTCCTCCTGGCCTTCTCACACGCCATGGTGACGGATGCATCTCAAAAGTCTGCCGTGGCTGCCTCTCCCATCTCCTCTGCTCCTTTTCCTTTGTCTGCCTGAATGGGAAACAGCTGGAAAGGTGCAAGCGCAGGCATCTGCAGTACTGCCATCGATATGACAACACACTACAGTACACATAACCATATTTGCGTCAATGCAGATGACGGAAAATGATACGAGGACAGGACAGGGTCATATATTCATAGGATTCAAGAGACCTTTGATTTGATGGGTGTTGTCTTGAGTCACTGTGATTATATAAGGTGTGCCATGAATAAAACAGGTGGTTTGGTTTGAGTCTAGTTGAGTAAATCAGTTCGTTCTGTGCATAGCAGCTCCAGTGCATCCCGGTGTCCTCAAATGAACCCAGCAGTAGTAATGTTTATGTCTGTGTCTGATGACTAGCTCACTTGAACACTCTCTCCCTCATTCATCTCTCTAACACACATACCATCTCTATCAGTTTTTTTCTGCTTGATTTCACCTCTCTTTCACTGCCTCGCTTTCTCTTTCGCAATCTACAGATCTCTTTTTCTTTAGCACTTTCCCTTGTTTCCCAGTCACGCTTTGAGATTTCTCTCTCTCTCTCTTCTCTGTTCTCTCTTTCTCTCTCTCTCTCTCTCTCCTCCACTCAGAATGTTATCAGGGTTGCAGCAGCTATTAGCTAATAGCCGGGATAGCTACCACTATCAGATTCAGAGATAGTGTGCACCAGGCTTTTATGCAATCGTGCCCATTTCCCCTCATGCATTATGATCGATCATGTTCCTGTCAGTGTGGAGAGCTAGATCAAATCTTTTACCTTTATACCTCTAGTGTTTCTACAAGAGGTGTGTCAATGCTTGTACAAAGCTTACTGCACATTCAAACCCATTAAACAAGTCGTTCTTTTGATATGGGACTCGGCAATTAAATCCGGTTAGACTCAAATGTCTTGTTCCGCTTCATTTTCAAAAAAAGATTTGCAATGATTGATTTTGCATGAAATTACACCCCGCCAAATTGCATTAACACAATGCAAAGTGGATTATACTTGATAGAACATGTGGGGAAAAAACTCCCCCGAGAACTGGGCACTTTGTATGTGAGACTTGAGTTGGGGTTTATCTATAATGAGTGGCCTAATGGGCTGCATGATGAAGCCCAGATCTAACCAGCGCTGCTGATGACTTCTTAATGCCCATGGGGCTTTTGGGTTACCTGTGTGTAAAGAGGCGTGCCCTGCCATCTAGTTGAAACATGTATCTCTGCTGTAATAATATATAATATAATGATATAAGGGGTGTTTTTTTGTCACAGTATGTTTGCATATATGTGACATTTGTCCTCTGCATTTACCCATCCTAAAAGGAGCAGTGAGCAGCCATTGTGCAGCGCTCGGGGAGCAATTAGGGGTTAAGAGTTTTACTCAGGGACACACATCGACACATTGCTGGCCTGGCCTCGAGTCGAACCAGGGCCGCTGGCTCCCCAGGCGAGCTCACTAACCGCTCAGCTATGTCCGCCCCAGGTGCTGTATCTCTTGGAGTTGGATCTCAGCCACTCCATCAGTACCCATGTCTCAGCAAAAGGGTTATTAGAGCAGTGGTTTTCAATCTTTTGTGCCCAAGGCAAGTCCAAATCTCAAGGCACACCTGTATAGCGAAAATAGTCGATCTACAAGCTCCCACTGTGTTGCATTGCGACAGGTTGTGAGCTTGTATCTATGTAGATATATAGCAAACTATTTTTGCTATTTTTGAAAATGTGTGAAAATAATTTCAATGAAATAGTTATTTGAATTTGCACCAAATAATATCACTTTGAAATATGTTTTTTAGGGTATAGAATTTGCCTTTGATGTAGAAACTGTGCTGCACAAAGTACTGATATAGCAAATTGAAAAATGATTCATAACTTTGTGTATAGTTGTATACTATTGCAATAATAGTGTGTGGTTGTCACAAAAGGTGTCCCAAGGGACACCTGGACCAGTGTGCCTTGGCACAGCGTTTGGGAACATCTGCTACAGAGTATCTCTGGGGATGAACAAGCACAACACTATGTGCTTGAGCAGTAGCTCAGTTGGTGGAGTGGCCACTTGGGAATCGGACGGTTCCCCGGTTCGATCCCCGGCCTTTCTCAAGTGTCCTTGCATGAGAAAGACCCTGAACCCTAAAATGCTCCCTATGAGCAGGTTGGTGCATTCATTGGCCGCTTGAATGCCTCCGCCATCGGTGTGTGAATGGGTTAATATAATGCGCATTGCAAAGGGCTTTGGATAGAGGTGCTATATGAATGCACCATTTACCATTTACACAACTTGGAGGTCAGTGTCATTTTGGCTAATTGCAATTGCCTGGGATTTTGTATTAAATTTCAGAATCAATCTCTGTGTTAAATGGTCCCTGGATTGATCCCACGCTCCACTCTGTCAAGCAAGAATAGCAATGCTTTACAATTCAGAGGAGCTTTGCACTTTGCATGGCATCTGCTTTGCACATGAAACAGATTGGAGAAGCAGAATCCATAAACCCAGCATGCAAGAGTTTATAGACTAGCATTTCATTAAGAAGTGGAAGTTGTTCTCTGTGCACACGCAAACATTCTGGCTTTCCTTCTCTCCACTATACTTTGCTTGCCTTTTGTGAGAGCGGGATGACAAATCATGGTGGCACCGGTGTGCGACATGCATAGTGGCATCAGCACAGCAGAGCTGTGGTCAGCTGTGAAACTAACACCTGCAGTCATCACTACCACCATCACATACAGTACATGCCAGCATCCCCTGAGTAAACTACTCAGTCCCATAGCAAACAGGATTGCTGTAGAGGACGAAAATATGCTTAATGGAACTTCACACATCGTAGTGGTGGAAAAAGTACTAACATTTTTTACTTAAGTAAAAGTATCAATACTGCAATGTAGAAATACTCTGTTACAAGTAAAAGTCCAGAATTCAAAATTGACTTGAGTAAAAGAACAAAAGTATTGGTATCAAAATGGACTTAAAGTACCAAAAGTACTCATTATGCAGAATGTCGCATTATTTCACAAGTTTTAAAATGTATGCAAATCTTTTGAAAATAGCAGATCTACAAGCTCACAATGCGTCGCATCACGACGCATTGTGATCTTGTAGATTGGCTATTTTCAAATGGCCGAAATATATATAGGGCTGAAGTGGCTAATGTCTGTTTAGTAATAAAAATCGAAATGTACAAAGTAACTAGTAACTAAAGTTGTCAAATAAATGTAGTCGAGTAAAAGTACAATATTTGGATCAGAGATGTAGTGGAGTAGAAGTAAAAGTATTGGAGATACTCAAGTAAAGTACAAATACCTAAAAAAAAAAAAGTACATTACTTAAGTAAATGTACTTAGTTACTTTGCACCACTGCACATCAGTGAATGTATGCTATGTAAATCTTCCGGTCTAATTCTGTACATTACACCCCTTTTTTTGGGGGGGGACACTGGCACCCAACTCTCAATGCCCACTTTTATGTCCCACTGACGGTCCTTGTCCACACCTTCAGCTTTGCGCCTATGAGCAAATTGTCAAGACTATATGAATGGGGTCGCTTGGTTTGACACTGTAGACATTGTGCTTTCTAAATATGGTGACTTATTCACGCCTTCTGCCTTGTGCACAATAAGAACTTACAAAAGGTTGTGAATTATGTCCGTTTGGCCTCACACAAACTAGTGGTCTGACCTCATGCTTTCACAAACCACAAACAAACTAGACCAAGTGTTCTGTTTAGTTGCTATGGCTACACAGAAATCACTACCAACTGATAGAACAGAATAGAATTTTTAATCGGATAGGAACATTATTGTCTACACTAGGAAGTAAGTAAGATTTAACATACAGACAACTATTTATTTTACAGATAAATCATTTAAGTGTATTAAATTAACAGTAATTACTCCAGCTTCCAGTGCCATTCATGTTTTTATTGACAAATGCATAGTTTATGGTGGACAGCAAGTAGAGATTCAGGTTAGGAATTCTAGAAGGTATTGGCATATGAAAAGAAAAACTCTTGAATGCATTCTTTGTAGTTCAGGGAATGTAATCAAATACATTAGTGTGGGATCTACAATCACCCAAAATCACACCACTTTCAATGAGGCTGTTGTACAGTACGCCACTTTAGAGTTTGACTACAGCATTGTGATTTTAGATGAAAGATTCCATGTGTCTTACATACCACATCCTTCACATACATTACTATAGTTATGCCAATCATGTTTTTGCAGGCTACCTTTGTCCCCTTTACTTAGGTTTTCAAATATTATTTGACTTATCTGTTCCAGCAAATGAATTTCTACAACGTAGAGCCTCATCGATGCCAGATCCCGATTCCTAGCCCACCGATTACAGATGTTTTAACCGATATCTTGTAAAGCAAAACAAAACAAAACAAAAAAAGTGCGAAATCAATTATTATCAATTTGAAAAACTTTCGTCTTTTTTTCAAACAGTAGAAAATCAGCTATTTTTTAATAGCCTATATAATATGCCCAAAATAGGGACACTTGTTGAAAGTGGGAAAGAAATTGAGACACATCGGCTGCATAATTGTCAATACCGATGTTGTCAAAAAAGCCAAATAATAGCTGATATATTGGCCAGAACTGACCTTATATGCCACTCTCTCTTTTTTTGGCCCACGTGTCAAGAATCTGTCGACTTAATGCGCCATTCAGTCAACTCGACAGTGTTGACTCACTGTGAGCATTAGTGGAGAATGATATCACAAACGAAACATTTCCTATATTAAGCCTACACACCTACCAAACAAACCCTAACTCAGACAACTCCCTTTGAGTCAACTGTCACACATTGACACTTTCTTTCTGTCTTAGACATACACACGTTAAGACACAGCTTTATGTGTGTTTCACACACCCACACACAAACACAATCGCTCATTCCGTTCCCCAACAGCCAGTGCGGTGAAGCTCAACCTTTAGTTCCACCTTTCAGACTTGGACAACATTTTGTATTCATGATTCCAGGGTAGGGAGGACTAGACAGAGTGTTCACATTCACGCTGTTTGACACGATGGACATATTTCTCTGTCTGGAAAGGATTCCGCACCACTTCGCTAAGTTGTACACCATGTGCTGTGACTGTGCACAGACTTATAAACACCACGCAGAGCCAAAGGCATGCTGCTATTCAGGCTTGTGGAAGACACTCTGTCCTTACATAAAAACAATGTATGGATGCAATGGGGTTCCTGTAAGCGGATATTGTAATTCCTTTATGGACCTTTAAGTGTAGCCCTGTGGCACTGAAGGATAGTCCTCAGGAAAATGATGTGTAATTATCAAGATGCTGTAAACGAGGATCATAGTCAGAATGATAGTCTTTTCCTTGGTCTGGTTAGACAGTCTTTAAAATGGGTGAGTTACCGAAGTATTTTCTTTCCATCTCTTGGCTCTTAATGGGAGGAGAAGGTCAGATGGCAGGAAGTTCAGATCTGGTCCGCCAATGGTTTTGATAATCCGGTTAGGAGGGAATGAGAGGCAATGAGAACATAATGCAAAGGGATCAAGGAGAGAATTTTGAGACTCAACTCTACCCTCCTCCTCCTCCTCCTCACCGCTCAACAATCCTGTCATTATCCCCTTCCCACCAGGGTGGCCCTGGAATTTTCCTAGCAAAGCAGCATAAACAACAACAATAGATAATAATACATGATGACATTCTAATGCAGCGAGGGGGAAGTTGTAAAGAGTGTGGGAGTTTGTTTTTGTACGTCTTCCCTCACCCAGATCCACCCAATGACTTCAAGAGCTTTGGGAATGATTTAGAATGGGAACAGAGATCAAATATTTCCACATTGACCTGTTTGATGAGTGGAAAGCCCTTGTTTGAGGTGAGAGAGTCGGAGCAGAACCGCAATCATTTATCATATTCTACTTTGATTATTTAAAGTGGATAGGGGCGGGCATTGCCCCTCTTGGGCCATATGCTTGATATTCAGTTTTCCTACACTGGCACTTTATACCATGACTATTGATGTCCAGTAGCACCAGACAGTGTTTGCGGCCCCCGCCATTCCAAACAGAGCCAGTGTTTTTGTCTCTGAGTCACTTTAAACAAGCAAGGCTGAGCAGGCAGCTGGGTCTGCATATTCCGACCAGACTTCACATCTGCTGCATCCTGCTGACGCACGGCCCAGGCAGCGCAGAACACTGCATAGTCATTCCTCATGTCCGCTCAAACTTCATAACTTTCTTTTTTCCCTACCGAGGTCAGGTGTATTGTCTTACATTCCAGGCTTGTACAGAAAGAGTGGTTTGAGGTTCATCGTAATTGATCAAATCAGTCCCAGCTCTGATGGCTCGTTCAAAGCATTCAAGTGTTCCTCAGACTGCAAGTATGAGGGATGAGGGTTTGAGTTTGTCAGAGACGTGGGTTCCAACGGTTCTGTTATAGAATTACAACTTGTAAAACTATGTGCCCCCTCCCTCCCTCTCCCCCCCTCTCTCTCTCTCTCTATCTCTTTCTCTCAGGTCACAGGTGTCCAACAGCTGCAGGGTGAAGCATGTGGAACATACGGTAGAAGGGTGGAGAAGGTGAGGAGGGTGAATCGGGGCAAAGGGGATCTAGCCACCAACCTGGCTGTGGTGGGGAGGGTTCCTGGCACCGTGATTTGATGCACAAAGAGAAACAAAAATCACATTGCCAGGGATTTCCACTCCTTCACAGCTCACCAGGTGATCCAGGTGCATCCTTACATTCCTTGGCAGTTCTGGCATGTGTTGTTTGCAGCTTCTCTCGGCCGCTCTGCTTTTCCGCTCATGTTGAGACAGAAAATTGATACAAGACACTGGATGTTACCATGGAGTCAGTGAAATAAATAATGGACATATTGACCAGAGATGTTTTAATGTTCAGACGAATGTTGCTTAAAAAGGTCTCACACAAGATTACAAGAGATTACTGCTGTGGAATTAGATTTTGAAGAGTAAAACACCTCTAACTGCAGCTAAAAGCATGGCTGCCTGAAATTATTACTTGAAATTCAAATTTGATCCAAATTGGCCCACGGCTGCATGACCCAAGGATTCACTGTTGCTGCTGCTTGAAATATAGGCAAGGATCCCTCAGTGAGTGGCAGCATGTACTCTGAAGCACAGAATGAAATGAACCCTGCCGAAGGCGAAATGAACTTTTGAATCTGGAGCGCCGCAGATTTTGAAACCACCAATGTTACCACTGAGTAGTCACGTAAAGGTCTAGCGCAAATCTTTGTTCCCTCCAAATCCAGCCAGCCACTTGCTAAAGGCACAGAGCTTAGCTAATTGGTGAGCATTGATCCCTGCTATGTGTTGTTCACAGTGGCTAAGTTCAGTGCCTGAGGTGAAATAGTTGATTTCGGCGGAGGGGGATTTGTTCCGGTGAATGGAAAGAACTTGATGATCTTTGGATATGAAGAAAGGGGAGCGAGGGAGGGAGGAAAGGAGAGAGAGGGAGAGAGAGAGAGAGGGATATTGGGAGGGAGAATGAGAGGAGGAAATTCAGTACAGGCGTGGGAGTTAATGAATGAGAATTATGGTTCGGTGCAGGAGTTGGTGTGGGTTGGATGTATTCTGTGTTCCGGACTCTACAGCTTCAGATCACATAGCATGAATCACACCAGGAACAAACAACACCTGAAAACCTTCAAAGTAGTTTGTGATTAATTTAGGTGTTGGGTTTTCCTGAAACAGATAAATGGACATAGTGGGACCAGCACTTTATATGTTTTGTATAACTTGATAATACTTTACAATCACTAACAACCTGACATTGCCATGCCATGCCATGCAGATTTAAATGTTGTTGTATTGTTACATCCTAGACGGGAGATTTCAATTAAATACATTAAGAACATTGATATATTAGGCTAATACACTGAATAAGGTCACTGACTGTACAGAGTGTAGTGCTACTAACAAGACTTATTTTAGCAACTGATATGTTGCTATGCACCTGGCAAGAACCATCATGCATACTAAGGTATTTGAATGCTTTTTCAGTGAGCGATGCAATTAGACCCACTTCCGATGTGGACTTGAATGTACCATTGGATCTATTGGGATTTCAAGAATGCAGATCTGTCCGGACATGCCCATTTCTTGTCCACTTCACTTAACTCAGCACCAGCCTGCCAGCCGGTTTGCCAACAAACAAGAACATGGACTTAATGGTGGACTATATCTATATATCTATGTAATGATACCCAGGCTGCACTTTCCCATATGAAGTGGTGAGGGGGCTGTAACCTCCCGTGCCTACTGAACTGGTATCAGTGTTTAATCTGAAAACTGGCTCAGTTCAGCAGGAACAGGAGTGGAGCCCACTAACAAGTTGAATCTTTGTTCTGCATCACCTCATCATCCTCCAATCAGCACACAGCGCAGTCTCAGCGTTTTTTGGCTGCTCTGCACTGTTGTTCAATTTGCCACACCCCCTTAAAGAGAGCCTTGGAGGAGGGAGTGGCGGGGGGCATGTGGTGGTCCGTGGCTCCCGCCATGATTGTCCCTGATGGAATTAAACTTGAGCATTCCTACCTGTCAGACATCGGCACTAAAATCTGCAGTTAATCCGAGACAGAGCAGCTAGAGTTAGATGACTGTCCCTTCATTAATTCAAATTATGGATTTTTCCTGAACATATTTATCATTTTATAGGTACAGCAGACCCTGAGATATTGAGTGGCGGACGGTGTGAATACTGTTGCATACTGATGCAGCCCTTGTTGTTGCTCTGTTTAGCCTTCATGTTTATTTCAGCCTCATGTTCCTCCCTTGACAAGGTTGCTATTTTTTACTCTCTTCCTCTGTTTCTCACCCGTTCTCTTTGAGCTATCAAAGGCCAGACTGAGAGGGACTGGGGCTCATTGTGAGGTAATCCCAGTGAAATGTCTGCTATGTCTGTGTAATTGATGTCACCCTGGCTGCCCCCATTATCAGTGATTGGGAATGTGCACAATGTTCTTTCACCCCCCCCCCCCCTCTCCCTGTCTCTACTGTAGGTATAAATCACAGCCTCAGAAAGGAAAGAGTTTCATCTTAAGGAGTTTATACCCATAGGGAAATGAAAGCTTGTTAGCCCAGACAATGAATCTGCTATTATCCAGCAGCCCCATTGATTGTGGATGGCGCCGTGGCATTACCATTGTATTAGAAATAGACTCTACCTGGAGGTTCTATTCTAACGTTTTACCTGATGACAGCGTAATACCTGATTTGTACTTGGTTGTGATGCATGTCGCACACCAAAATTAGCCGATCTACAAACTCACAACTCTTCGCATTGCGTCACATTATGAGCTTGTAGATCAGCTATTTTTGGTGTGCAACGCCGGTATAAATAAGGCTTTTAAGATGGCTACTTGATCACATCAGTGGTGGAGTCTTGTCTTCAGGGCAATGCTCCATCCATTTCTGAAATGGATGGAGTTCTTCAGCCCTCATCCGTTGGGAGCCCTAGTGCTGCTTGTGTTCACCTGGCATCCCAGATCTGTGATTGGAGAGGTGAAATTACAAGGACACCAGTTGAATGCATTTAACCACTTTCAACCTGGTGTCCCTATTTTTGGCATGTCATTAATTTAGTTTATTACAATTATTATTTTAACTTTAAAAGTAGCCCACAACGCGTCACATCACGTGGCATTGTGAGCACGTAGATCTGCAAATTCATGAAATTAAATTCCTGGTTCAGTTAAGTGAAACAGCAGCGCAAGAGGTCCCTGAAGATCAGGATTAAGGACCACTGATGTAACATTGTATCAACTGAATTTAACTGAATGCACATCATTCATGTTTATTCATGAAAATGTATCTAAATAATTTATTCTAATTAATAATTATTCTGCTGTTGTAGGTGTAACAAGACCTTTATGTAATGTATCAACCAATGCAATCATAACTAGCAGAATAAAACTGAAATGTGACTGAGAAAAAAACGTTCATGTTTTTTCTTTTCTGAAATGGGTTGAATATAATTATCACCTAAACCAGTGGTTCTCAACCATCTCAAAGGCGTTTGCGGCCCACCCATCTGACCACTTAACATGTTATGGGGGAGATGGGCGGGCCGGGTGCATTTTTATGGTCAATCAATTGATTGTGTTCCAGCTTGGATGAATGGAACTAACATAGTATACTTATACATAGTATAGTTCCTATTCATTGGTATGACAAAGAAAACTCATTTTCTTTCAAGGTTTTATAGAAAAAACACCATGACATATGTTTTTTAGTTTTCTTTTTACATTATTCTTTTATGTTACATCATCATTAAAATCTTTATTTGGGGGCCCACTTGCAATACCCTCATGGCCCACCAGTGGTCCCCGGCCCACAGGTTGAGAATCACTGACTTAAAACCATTTTTACATTCTCAGAGTCGCAAAAGTAAAAATTAACACTGAAGATTCTACTGTGTCTTTCTTGACTGAAACAAGGATTTCCAACTAACTGTGGAGGGTCAATGATCCAGCTCCCTTCTAGAGTTACACACTTGTTACACCCAGTTGGCTGGGCCTCCTGCCACATATGCTGAAATCATAAACATACACCACACACTCTCCAGCCCCCATCAAAAAAACATACACAAAGCGCACACACAAAATTACACAGCCATAAACGGGTTATCCAGACCAAAGCCTCCAACTCCGGCCTCGTCTCTCGTTTTAGTCTCCATAGCGATGTCAGGGTCCCTTTTATCTTCAGGCCTCAAAGGCTGACCAGATTTCATGATGTGGCTGCTTTATTGGGCTTGATCTGCTTTTGTTACCCCTCCGCTATTCAATCAGGGTATATGTGGTTCTGGCCCGTAGCTGTGTGCTGGCCTGGGTAATTGTGTTTTGGGGCTGAACGGGAACAGCTGGGGAACAAAGCCTGAGTCCGGTCCATTCCTGCTGCTCTATAGCGTGTAAATGACAAGTTGTGAGAAAAACCATGGGCCTGTGTTGGAGCTACTGCTGCCGCAGGTCCACTGAACCTAAGGTCACGACCCTGGCTGCAACCGAACCCACTCGACAACAACCTCACAGATGAGATGCAGACGGAGAGAGTGACAGGCTCTTTGAAATGCTAAGTTCATGCCAATGTCTCACGAGAAGTCAAGCGCATATTACAGTTGAACACTGACTTTCAGCAGGAATATGCTTTATTGGATTCATATGTTTCAGTC